>NW_027182407.1:0-102595 GCF_040938575.1 Ambystoma mexicanum | reverse complement strand
AATACCAAACCTGAGACCCGTCCTATAACATGAGATGTGATATCCAAATCCTTCCCCTTCCAAACCTTAGACCCTTCCTTTATCATGAGATGTGATATCCAACTCCTTCCCATTCCAATCTTGAGACCCTTCCGATATCATGAAATGTGATATCTCAATGCTTCTAATATCAAACTTGAGACCCTCCTTATAGCATGAGATGTGATATCCAAGTCCTTCCCATTCCAATCCTGAGACCCTTCCTATAGCATGAGATGTGATATCTCAATGCTTCTAATACCAAACCTGAGATCCTTCCTATAACATGAGATGGGAATATCCAATGTGATATCCAACTCCTTCCCATTCCAATCCTGAGACCCTTCCTATAGCATGAGATGTGATATCCAACTCCTTCCCATTCCAATCCTGAGACCCTTCCTATAGCCTGAGATGTGATATCTCAATGTTTATACCAAACCTGAGACCCTTCCTATAACATGAGATGTGATATCCAACTCCTTCCCGTTCCAAACCTGAGACCCTTCCTTTAGCATGAGATGTGATATCCAGCTCCTTCCCATTCCAATCCTGAGACCCTTCCGATAGCAGCGACGTGATATCTCAATGCTTCTACCAAACCTGAGACCCTTCCTTTAGCATGAGATGTGATATCCAAATCATTCACATTCCAATCCTGAGACCCTTCCTATAGCATGAGATGTGATATCTAAATACTTCTAATACCAAACCTGAGATCCTTCCGATAACATGAGATGTGATATCTCAATACTTCTAATACCAAACCTGAGATCCATCCTATAACATGAGATGTGATATCCAAATCCTTCCCCTTCCAAACCTGAGACCCTCCCATTAGCATGAGATGTGATATCCAACTCCTTCCCATTCCAATCCTGAGACCCTTCTGATAGCATAAGATATGATATCTCAATGCTTCTATACCAAACCTGAGATCCTTCCGATAGCATGAGATGTGATATCTCAATACTTCTAATACCAAACCTGAGATCCTTCCTATAACATGAGATGTGATATCCAAATCCTTATCTTCCAAACCTGAGACCCTCCCTTTACCATGAGATGTGATATCCAACTCCTTCCCATTCCAATCCTGAGACTCTTCTGATAGCATAAGATATGATATCTCAATGCTTCTATACCAAACCTGAGATCCTTCTGATAGCATGAGATGTGATATCTCAATGCTTCTAATACCAAACCTGAGATCCTACCTCTAACATGAAATGTGATATCCAACTCTTTCCCCTTGCAAACCTGAGAGCCTTCCTATAGCATGAGATGTGATATCCAAGTCCTTCCCATTCCAATCCTGAGACCCTTCCTATAACATGAGATGTGATATCCAACTCCTTCCCATTCCAACCTGAGACCCTTCCTATAGCATGAGATGGGATATCTAACTCCTTCCAAATCCAATCCCGATACCCTTCCGATAGCATGAGATGTGATAACCCAATGCTTCTACCAAACCTGAGACCCATATTATGGCATGAGATGTGATATCAAACTCCTTCCCATTCTAATCCTGAGACCCTTCCTATAGCTTGAAATGTGATATCCAACTCCTTCCCATTCCAATTCTGAGACCCTTCCTATACCATGAGACTTGATATCTCAATGCTTCTAATACCAAACCTGAGACCCGTCCTATAACATGAGATGTGATATCCAAATCCTTCCCCTTCCAAACCTTAGACCCTTCCTTTATCATGAGATGTGATATCCAACTCCTTCCCATTCCAATCTTGAGACCCTTCCGATATCATGAAATGTGATATCTCAATGCTTCTATCAAACTTGAGACCCTCCCTATAGCATGAGATGTGATATCCAACTCCTTCCCATTCCAATCCTGAGACCCTTCTGATAGCATAAGATATGATATCTCAATGCTTCTATACCAAACCTGAGATCCTTCCGATAGCATGAGATGTGATATCTCAATACTTCTAATACCAAACCTGAGATCCTTCCTATAACATGAGATGTGATATCCAAATCCTTATCTTCCAAACCTGAGACCCTCCCTTTACCATGAGATGTGATATCCAACTCCTTCCCATTCCAATCCTGAGACTCTTCTGATAGCATAAGATATGATATCTCAATGCTTCTATACCAAACCTGAGATCCTTCTGATAGCATGAGATGTGATATCTCAATGCTTCTAATACCAAACCTGAGATCCTACCTCTAACATGAAATGTGATATCCAACTCTTTCCCCTTGCAAACCTGAGAGCCTTCCTATAGCATGAGATGTGATATCCAAGTCCTTCCCATTCCAATCCTGAGACCCTTCCTATAACATGAGATGTGATATCCAACTCCTTCCCATTCCAACCTGAGACCCTTCCTATAGCATGAGATGGGATATCCAACTCCTTCCAAATCCAATCCCGATACCCTTCCGATAGCATGAGATGTGATAACCCAATGCTTCTACCAAACCTGAGACCCATATTATGGCATGAGATGTGATATCAAACTCCTTCCCATTCTAATCCTGAGACCCTTCCTATAGCTTGAAATGTGATATCCAACTCCTTCCCATTCCAATTCTGAGACCCTTCCTATACCATGAGACTTGATATCTCAATGCTTCTAATACCAAACCTGAGACCCGTCCTATAACATGAGATGTGATATCCAAATCCTTCCCCTTCCAAACCTTAGACCCTTCCTTTATCATGAGATGTGATATCCAACTCCTTCCCATTCCAAACACACGTCTAAACCAGAGAGCAGGGAAGCGAGCATTTCAGCAGTATAAATTCAGCCTGTGAACAACACATTTTGATCCTCCCTTGTATGGGAGAAGAGTGGTTCAAAAGACCAGGATTCGACTGAACAAACGCACGAACAGAGTACAAAATGGGAATCCACCAGAATTCGCATTTACCAAAACGCGAGGAAAGTACATGTTCTAGCTGTTTCTGCTCGTTTTTAGCACGTTTCAATACGTCTAGCGGGTTACAGCTATATGTTGAATAATGGGTGTTATAAAGCATTCTGAACACTGTATCTTGTGGAGCTCATTGGAAGGCTGTAGGAAGAGGAGAGAAGGCAGGGAACACGCATCTAAACCAGAGAGCTGGGAAGCGAGTACATGCAACGCGAAACGGTGCAGGGAGCAGGGACAGAAAGGATGAACGCCTATGAGGAGGAGCAGCTGGTAGTCAGCCTGCTCTGGAGAGGAGAATGTGATCACCAGGGGAGTGCAGCCTGTAAAGTAGAAGGGACTATGAACACAGGGCGACTGCATTAACAGATGGCAAATACACGTTCCAAAACAGTCAGGAAAGCTGATAATGCCTTGAAGATTTCAGCCGTATACATTCAGCCTATGAACAGCAGTAGACGTTGACCCCCCCCCCCCTTGTATGGGAGAACAGTGGTTAAAAACTTCAGCATTCTACAACAAACGCACGGACAGTATACATGGGAACCCATCAGAATTAGCATTTACAAAAACGCGAGGAAAGTACATTTTCTAGCTGTTTTTGCTAGTTTACAGCACGTATCAATACGTCTAGCGGGTTACGGCTATATGTTGAATAATGGGTGTTATAGAGCATTCTGAGCACTGTGTATCTTTTGGAGCTCATTTTTTGATTTGAAGGCAGCGGGAAGAGGAGAGAAGGCAGGGAACACGCGTCTAAACCAGAGAGCTGGGAAGCGAGTACTTGCAACGCGAAAAGGGCAGAAAGCAAGAAGGCCTCTGAGAAGGAAAAGCGTCTAAACAAGAGAGCAGGGAAGCGAGTGTTTGCAACGCGAAACGGTGCAGGGAGCAGGGACAGAAAGGGAGAACTCCTCTGAGGAGGAACAGCTGGCAGTTAGCCTTCTTTGAAGATGAGAACTTGATCACCACGGGAGAGGATTGTTGAGAGGGTTACAGAGGGGGAGGTCTGAGATCAGAAAATCCTGAGTATTCCCTGCAGTGTGTAGGGCCAGCGACATGAAGTGTTGCAGATCTCGTAAAAGTCCAGGTCAGGAAGCATACAGGTTCATGTTGAATTCTCCAAGTAGGCGGAGTTGAGTGGTAGGAGGCTAGGACGGAGAAGTCCATCCACTGAGAGAGGAAGGGGGTAGGCAAATAGCCACGGTGAGAGAATGGCCAGGAGAGAATGCATGCAGACAAGGCATTCGTGACAGGAGTCGGCCTGCAAAGGAAATCAATTTACTACAGGAATCAAGGCTAAGCATTGAGATATCACATCTCATGCTATAGGAAGGGTCTCAGGATTGGAATGGGAAGGACTTAGATATCACATATCATGCTATAGGGAGGGTCTCAGTTTAGATATTAGAAGCATTGAGATATCACATCTCATGCTATCGGAAGTGTCTCAGGATTGGAATGGGAAGGAGCTGGATATCACATCTCATGCTAAAGGAAGGGTCTCAGGTTTGGAACGGGAAGGAGTTGGATATCACATCTCATGTTATAGGAAGGGTCTCAGGTTTGGTATAAACATTGAGATATCACATCTCAGGCTATAGGAAGGGTCTCAGGATTGGAATGGGAAGGAGTTGGATATCACATCTCATGCTATAGGAAGGGTCTCAGGATTGGAATGGGAAGGAGTTGGATATCACATTGGATATTCCCATCTCATGTTATAGGAAGGATCTCAGGTTTGGTATTAGAAGCATTGAGATATCACATCTCATGCTTTAGGAAGGGTCTCAGGATTGGAATGGGAAGGACTTGGATATCACATCTCATGCTATAAGGAGGGTCTCAAGTTTGATATTAGAAGCATTGAGATATCACATTTCATGATATTGGAAGGGTCTCAAGATTGGAATGGGAAGGAGTTGGATATCACATCTCATGATAAAGGAAGGGTCTAAGGTTTGGAAGGGGAAGGATTTGGATATCACATCTCATGTTATAGGACGGGTCTCAGGTTTGGTATTAGAAGCATTGAGATATCAAGTCTCATGGTATAGGAAGGGTCTCAGAATTGGAATGGGAAGGAGTTGGATATCACATCTCAAGCTATAGGAAGGGTCTCAGGATTAGAATGGGAAGGAGTTTGATATCACATCTCATGCCATAGTATGGGTCTCAGGTTTGGTAGAAGCATTGGGATATCACATCTCATGCTATCGGAAGGTTATCAGGATTGGATTTGGAAGGAGTTGGATATCCCATCTCATGCTATAGGAAGGGTCTCAGGTTGGAATGGGAAGGAGTTGGATATCACATCTCATGTTATAGGACGGGTCTCAGGATTGGAATGGGAAGGACTTGGATATCACATCTCATGCTATAGGAAGGCTCTCAGGTTTGCAAGGGGAAAGAGTTGGATATCACATTTCATGTTAGAGGTAGGATCTCAGGTTTGGTATTAGAAGTATTGAGATATCACATCTCATGCTATCAGAAGGATCTCAGGTTTGGTATAGAAGCATTAAGATATCATATCTTATGCTATCAGAAGAGTCTCAGGATTGGAATGGGAAGGAGTTGGATATCACATCTCATGGTAAAGGAAGGGTCTCAGGTTTGGAAGATAAGGATTTGGATATCACATCTCATGTTATAGGAAGGATCTCAGGTTTGGTATTAGAAGTATTGAGATATCACATCTCATGCTATCGGAAGGATCTCAGGTTTGGTATAGAAGCATTGAGATATATCTTATGCTATCAGAAGGGTCTCAGGATTGGAATGGGAAGGAGTTGGATATCACATCTCATGCTAAAGGGAGGGTCTCAGGTTTGGAAGGGGAAGGATTTGGATATCACATCTCATGTTATAGGATGGATCTCAGGTTTGGTATTAGAAGTATTGAGATATCACATCTCATGTTATCGGAAGGATCTCAGGTTTGGTATTAGAAGTATTGAGATATCACATCTCATGCTATAGGAAGGGTCTCAGGATTGGAATGGGAAGGAGTTGGATATCACATCTCATGCTAAAGGAAGGGTCTCAGGTTTGGTAGAAGCATTGAGGTATCACATCTCATGCTATAGGAAGGCTCTCAGGATTGGAATGGGAAGGACTTAGATATCACATATCATGCTATAGGGAGGGTCTCGGTTTTGATATTAGAAGCATTGAGATATCACATCTCATGCTATCGGAAGTGTCTCAGGATTGGAATGGGAAGGAGCTGGATATAACATCTCATGCTAAAGGAAGGGTCTCAGGTTTGGAACGGGAAGGAGTTGGATATCACATCTCATGTTATAGGAAGGGTCTCAGGTTTGGTATAAACATTGAGATATCACATCTCTGCTATCGGAAGTGTCTCAGGATTGGAATGGGAAGGAGTTGAATATCCCATCTCATGTTATAGGACGGGTCTCAGGTTTTTTATTAGAATCATTGAGATATCATATTGCATGATGTAGGAAGGGTCTAAGGATTGGAATGGGAAGGACTTAGATCTCACATCTCATGCTATAGATAGGCTCTCAGGTTTGGAAAGTGAAGGAGTTGGATATCACATTTCATGTTAGAGGAAGGATCTCAGGTTTGGTATTAGGGGCATTGAGATATCACATCTCAGGCTATAGGAAGGGTCTCAGGATTGGAATGGGAAGGAGTTGGATATCACATCTCATGCTATAGGAAGGGTCTCAGGTTTGGTAGAACCATTGAGATATCAAATCTCATGCTATAGGAAGGGTCTCAGGATTGGAATGGAAGGAGTTGGATATCACATCTCATGTTATAGGAAGGATATCAGGTTTGGTATTAGAAGCATTGAGACATCACATCTCATGCTATAGGAAGGGTCTCAGGATTGGAATGGGAAGGAGTTGGATATCACATCTCATGCTATAGGAAGGGTCTCAGGATTGGAATGGGAAGGAGTTGAATATGACAACTCATGCCGTAGGAAGGGTCTCAGGTTTGGTATAAACATTGAGATATCACATCTCTGCTATCAAAAGGGTCTCAGGATTGGAATGGGAAGGAGTTGGATTCCCCATCTCATGTTATAGGAAGAGTCTCAGGTTTGGTATTAGAAGCATTGAGATATCACATCTCATGCTATAGGAAGTGTCTCAGGATTGGAATGGGAAGGACTTGGATATCACATCTCATGCTATGGGAAGGGTCTCAGGTTTGGTATAAGCAGTGAGATATCACATCTCATGCTATAGGAAGTGTCTCAGGACATCTCATGTTATAGGAAGGATCTCAGGTTTGGTATAAGCATTGAGATATCACATCTCTGCTATCGGAAGGGTCTCAGGATTGGAATGGGAAGGAGTTGGATATTCCCATCTCATGTTATAGGAAGGGTCTCAGGTTTGGTATTAGAAGCATTGAGATATCACATCTCATGCTATAGGAAGGGTCTCAGGATTGGAATGGGAAGGACTTGGATATCACATCTCACGCTATAGGGAGGGTCTCAAGTTTGATATTAGAAGCTTTGAGATATCACATCTCATGATATCGGAAGGGTCTCAGGATTGGAATGGGAAGGAGTTGGATATCACATCTCATGCTAAAGGGAGGATCTCAGGTTTGGAAGGGGAAGGATTTGGATATCACATCTCATGTTATAGGAAGGATCTCAGGTTTGGTATTAGAAGCATTGAGATATCACATCTCATGCTATCGGAAGGATCTCAGGTTTGGTATTAGAAGCATTGAGATATCACATCTCATGCTATCAGAAGAGTCTCAGGATTGGAATAGGAAGGAGTTGGATATCACATCTCATGCTAAAGGGAGGGTCTCAGGTTTGGAAGGGGAAGGATTTGGATATCACATCTCATGTTATCGGAAGGATCTCACGTTTGGTATTAGAAGTATTGAGATATCATATCTCATGCTATAGGAAGGGTCTCAGGATTGGAATGGGAAGGAGTTGGATATCACATCTCATGCTATAGGGAGGGTCTCAGGATTGGAATGGGAAGGACTTAGATATCACATATCATGCTATAGGGAGGGTCTCAGTTTTGATATTAGAAGCATTGAGATATCACATCTCATGATATCGGAAGGGTCTCAGGATTGGAATGGGAAGGAGTTGGATATCACATCTCATGCTAAAGGGAGGGTCTCAGGTTTGGAAGGGGAAGGATTTGGATATCACATCTCATGTTATAGGAAGGATCTCAGGTTTGGTATTAGAAGCATTGAGATATCACATCTCATGCTATCGGAAGGATCTCAGGTTTGGTATTAGAAGCATTGAGATATCACATCTCATGCTATCAGAAGAGTCTCAGGATTGGAATAGGAAGGAGTTGGATATCACATCTCATGCTAAAGGGAGGGTCTCAGGTTTGGAAGGGGAAGGATTTGGATATCACATCTCATGTTATCGGAAGGATCTCACGTTTGGTATTAGAAGTATTGAGATATCATATCTCATGCTATAGGAAGTGTCTCAGGATTGGAATGGGAAGGAGCTGGATATCACATCTCATGCTAAAGGAAGGGTCTCAGGTTTGGAACGGGAAGGATTTGGATATCACATCTCATGTTATAGGAAGGGTCTCAGGTTTGGTATAAGCATTGAGATATCACATCTCTGCTATCGGAAGTGTCTCAGGATTGGAATGGGAAGGAGTTGGATATCCCATCTCATGTTATAGGACGGGTCTCAGGTTTGTTATTAGAATCATTGAGATATCATATTGCATGCTGTAGGAAGGGTCTAAGGGTTGGAATGTGAAGGACTTGGATATCACATCTCATGCTATAGATAGGCTCTTAGGTTTGGAAAGGGAAGGAATTGGATATCACATTTCATGTTAGAGGAAGGATCTCAGGTTTGGTATTAGAAGCATTGAGATATCACATCTCATGCTATAGGAAGGGTCTCAGGATTGGAATGGGAAGCAGTTGGATATCACATCTCATGCTATAGGAAGGGTCTCAGGTTTGGTATAAGCATTGAGATATCACATCTCATGCTATAGGACGGGTCTCAGGATTGGAATGGAAGGAGTTGGATATCACATCTCATGTTATAAGGAAGGATCTCAGGTTTGGTATTAGAAGCATTGAGACATCACATCTCATGCTATCGGAAGGGTCTCAGGGTTGGAATGGGAAGGAGTTGGATATCACATCTCATCCAATAGGAAGGGTCTCAGGTTTGGAATGGGAAGGAATTGGATATCACATCTCATGTTATAGGAAGGATCTCAGGTTTGGTATTAGAAGCATTGAGATATCACATCTCATGCTATAGGAAGGGTCTCAGGATTGGAATGTGAAGGATTTGGATATCACATCTCATGCTAAAGGAAGGGTCTCAGGTTTGGTAGAAGCATTGAGATATCACGTCTCTGCTATCGGAAGGGTCTCAGGATTGGATTGGGAAGGAGTTGGATATCCCTTCTCATGCTATAGGAAGAGTCTCAGGATTTGAATGGCAAGGAGTTGGATATCACATCTCATGCCATAGGAAGGGTCTCAGGTTTGTTATAAGCATTGAGATATCACATCTCTGCTATCAGAAGGGTCTCAGGATTGGATTGGGAAGGAGTTGGATATCCCTTCTCATGCTATAGGAAGTGTCTCAGGTTGGAATGGGAAGGAGTTGGATATCACATCTCATGTTATAGGAAGGGTCTCAGGATTGGAATGGGAAGGATTTGGATATCACATCCCTTGCTATAGGAAGGGTCTCAGGATTGGAATGGGTAGGAGTTGGATATTACTTTCTTGCTATTGGAAGGGTCTCATGTTTGGAATAGGAAGGAGTTGGATATCACATATGCTATAGTTAGTGTCTCAGGTTTGGAACGGGAAGGAGTTGGATATCACATCTCATGTTATAGGAAGGGTCTCAGGTTTGGTATAAGCATTGAGATATCACATCTCTGCTATCGGAAGCGGCTCAGGATTGGAATGGGAAGGAGTTGGATATCCCATCTAATGTTATAGGAAGAGTCTCTGGTTTGGTATTAGAATCATTGAGATATCACATCGCATGCTGTAGGAAGGGTCTAAGGATTGGAATGGGATGGACTTGGATATCACATCTCATGCTATAGGTAGGCTCTCAGGTTTGGTATAAGCATTGAGATATCACATCTCATGCTATAGGAAGGGTCTCAGGATTGGAATGGGAAGGAATTGGATATCACATCATGCTATAGGAAGGGTCTCAGATTTGGTATAAGCATTGAGATATCACATCTCATGCTAAAGGAAGGGTCTCAGGATTGGAATGGGAAGGAGTTGTATATGACATCTCAGGCCATAGGAAGGTTCTCAGGTTTGGTATAAGCATTGAGATATCACATCTCTGCTATCGGAAGTGTCTCAGGATTGGAATGGGAAGGAGTTGGATATCACATCTCATCCAATAGGAAGGGCCTCAGGTTTGGAATGGGAAGGAATTGGATATCACATCTCATGTTATAGGAAGGGTCTCAGGTTTGGTATAAACATTGAGATATCACATCTCTGCTATCGGAAGTGTCTCAGGATTGGAATGGGAAGGAGTTGGATATCCCATCTCATGTTATAGGACGGGTCTCAGGTTTGTTATTAGAATCATTGAGATATCATATTGCATGCTGTTGGAAGGGTCTAAGGGTTGGAATGGGAAGGACTTGGATATCACATCTCATGCTATAGATAGGCTCTTAGGTTTGGAAAGGGAAGGAGTTGGATATCACATTTCATGTTAGAGGAAGGATCTCAGGTTTGGTATTAGAAGCATTGAGATATCACATCTCATGCTATAGGAAGGGTCTCAGGATTGGAATGGGAAGCAATTGGATATCACATCTCATGCTATAGGAAGGGTCTCAGGTTTGGTATAAGCATTGAGATATCACATCTCATGCTATAGGACGGGTCTCAGGATTGGAATGGAAGGAGTTGGATATCACATCTCATGTTATAGGAAGGATTTCAGGTTTGGTATTAGAAGCATTGAGACATCACATCTCATGCTATAGGAAGGGTCTCAGGGTTGGAATGGGAAGGAGTTGGATATCACATCTCATCCAATAGGAAGGGCCTCAGGTTTGGAATGGGAAGGAATTGGATATCACATCTCATGTTATAGGAAGGATCTCAGGTTTGGTATTAGAAGCATTGAGATATCACATCTCATGCTATAGGAAGGGTCTCAGGATTGGAATGTGAAGGATTTGGATATCACATCTCATGCTAAAGGAAGGGTCTCAGGTTTGGTAGAAGCATTGAGATATCACGTCTCTGCTATCGGAAGGGTCTCAGGATTGGATTGGGAAGGAGTTGGATATCACATCTCATGCCATAGGAAGGGTCTCAGGTTTGGTATAAGCATTGAGATATCACATCTCTGCTATCGGAAGGGTCTCAGGTTTGGATTGGGAAGGAGTTGGATATCCCTTCTCATGCTATAGGAAGTGTCTCAGGTTGGAATGGGAAGGAGTTGGATATCACATCTCATTCATGTTATAGGAAGGGTCTCAGGATTGGAATGGGAAGGATTTGGATATCACATCTCTTGCTATAGGAAGGGTCTCAGGATTGGAATGGGTAGGAGTTGGATATTACTTTCTTGCTATAGGAGGGGTCTCATGTTTGGAATGGGAAGGAGTTGGATATCACATATGCTATAGTTAGTGTCTCAGGTTTGCAACGGGAAGGAGTTGGATATCACATCTCATGTTATAGGAAGGGTCTCAGGTTTGGTATAAGCATTGAGATATCACATCTCTGCTATCGGAAGCGGCTCAGGATTGGAATGGGAAGGAGTTGGATATCCCATCTCATGTTATAGGAAGAGTCTCTGGTTTGGTATTAGAATCATTGAGATATCACATCGCATGCTGTAGGAAGGGTCTAAGGATTGGAATGGGATGGACTTGGATATCACATCTCATGCTATAGGTAGGCTCTCAGGTGGTTTGGTATAAGCATTGAGATATCACATCTCATGCTATAGGAAGGGTCTCAGGATTGGAATGGGAAGGAATTGGATATCACATCTCATGCTATAGGAAGGGTCTCAGATTTGGTATAAGCATTGAGATATCACATCTCATGCTAAAGGAAGGGTCTCGGGATTGGAATGGGAAGGAGTTGTATATGACATCTCAGGCCATAGGAAGGTTCTCAGGTTTGGTATAAGCATTGAGATATCACATCTCTGCTATCGGAAGGGTCTCAGGATTGGAATGGGAAGGAGTTGGATATCCCATCTCATGTTATAGGAAGGGTCTCAGGTTTGGTATTAGAAGCATAGAGATATCACATCTCATGCTATAGGAAGGGTCTCAGGATTTGAATGGCAAGGAGTTGGATATCACATCTCATGCCATAGGAAGGGTCTCAGGTTTGGTATAAGCATTGAGATATCACATCTCTGCTATCGGAAGGGTCTCAGGATTGGATTGGGAAGGAGTTGGATATCCCTTCTCATGCTATAGGAAGTGTCTCAGGTTGGAATGGGAAGGAGTTGGATATCACATCTCATGTTATAGGAAGGGTCTCAGGATTGGAATGGGAAGGATTTGGATATCACATCTCTTGCTATAGGAAGGGTCTCAGGATTGGAATGGGTAGGAGTTGGATATTACTTTCTTGCTATAGGAAGGGTCTCATGTTTGGAATGGGAAGGAGTTGGATATCACATATGCTATAGTTAGTGTCTCAGGTTTGGAACGGGAAGGAGTTGGATATCACATCTCATGTTATAGGAAGGGTCTCAGGTTTGGTATAAGCATTGAGATATCACATCTCTGCTATCAGAAGCGGCTCAGGATTGGAATGGGAAGGAGTTGGATATCCCATCTCATGTTATAGGAAGAGTCTCTGGTTTGGTATTAGAATCATTGAGATATCACATCGCATGCTGTAGGAAGGGTCTAAGGATTGGAATGGAATGGACTTGGATATCACATCTCATGCTATAGGTAGGCTCTCAGGTTTGGTATAAGCATTGAGATATCACATCTCATGCTATAGGAAGGGTCTCAGGATTGGAATGGGAAGGAATTGGATATCACATCTCATGCTATAGGAAGGGTCTCAGATTTGGTATAAGCATTGAGATATCACATCTCATGCTAAAGGAAGGGTCTCAGGATTGGAATGGGAAGGAGTTGTATATGACATCTCAGGCCATAGGAAGGTTCTCAGGTTTGGTATAAGCATTGAGATATCACATCTCTGCTATCGGAAGGGTCTCAGGATTGGAATGGGAAGGAGTTGGATATCCCATCTCATGTTATAGGAAGGGTCTCAGGTTTGGTATTAGAAGCATAGAGATATCACATCTCATGCTATAGGAAGGGTCTCAGGATTTGAATGGCAAGGAGTTGGATATCACATCTCATGCCATAGGAAGGGTCTCAGGTTTGGTATAAGCATTGAGATATCACATCTCTGCTATCGGAAGGGTCTAAGGATTGGATTGGGAAGGAGTTGGATATCCCTTCTCATGCTATAGGAAGTGTCTCAGGTTGGAATGGGAAGGAGTTGGATATCACATGTCATGTTATAGGAAGGGTCTCATGTTTGGAATGGGAAGGAGTTGGATATCACATATGCTATAGTTAGTGTCTCAGGTTTGGAATGGGATGGACTTGGATATCACATCTCATGCTATAGGAAGGGTCTCAGGATTGGAATGGGAAGGAGTTGTATATGACATCTCAGGCCATAGGAAGGTTCTCAGGTTTGGTATAAGCATTGAAATATCACATCTCTGCTATCGGAAGGGTCTCAGGATTGGAATGGGAAGGAGTTGGATATCCCATCTCATGTTATAGGAAGGGTCTCAGGTTTGGTATTAGAAGCATTGAGATATCACGTCTCTGCTATCGGAAGGGTCTCAGGATTGGATTGGGAAGGAGTTGGATATCCCTTCTCATGCTATAGGAAGGGTCTCAGGATTTGAATGGCAAGGAGTTGGATATCACATCTCATGCCATAGGAAGGGTCTCAGGTTTGGTATAAGCATTGAGATATCACATCTCTGCTATCGGAAGGGTCTCAGGATTGGATTGGGAAGGAGTTGGATATCCCTTCTCATGCTATAGGAAGTGTCTCAGGTTGGAATGGGAAGGAGTTGGATATCACATCTCATGTTATAGGAAGGGTCTCAGGATTGGAATGGGAAGGATTTGGATATCACATCTCTTGCTATAGGAAGGGTCTCAGGATTGGAATGGGTAGTAGTTGGATATTACTTACTTGCTATAGGAAGGGTCTCATGTTTGGAATGGGAAGGAGTTGGATATCACATATGCTATAGTTAGTGTCTCAGGTTTGGAATGGGATGGACTTGGATATCACATCTCATGCTATAGGAAGGGTCTCAGATTTGGTATACGCATTGAGATATCACATCTCATGCTAAAGGAAGGGTCTCAGGATTGGAATGGGAAGGAGTTGTATATGACATCTCAGGCCATAGGAAGGTTCTCAGGTTTGGTATAAGCATTGAAATATCACATCTCTGCTATCGGAAGGGTCTCAGGATTGGAATGGGAAGGAGTTGGATATCCCATCTCATGTTATAGGAAGGGTCTCAGGTTTGGTATTAGAAGCATTGAGATATCACATCTCATGCTATAGGAAGGGTCTCAGGATTGGAATGTGAAGGATTTGGATATTACATCTCATGCTAAAGGAAGGGTCTCAGGTTTGGTAGAAGCATTGAGATATCACGTCTCTGCTATCGGAAGGGTCTCAGGATTGGATTGGGAAGGAGTTGGATATCCCTTCTCATGCTATAGGAAGGGTCTCAGGATTTGAATGGCAAGGAGTTGGATATCACATCTCATGCCATAGGAAGGGTCTCAGGTTTGGTATAAGCATTGAGATATCACATCTCTGCTATCGGAAGGGTCTCAGGATTGGATTGGGAAGGAGTTGGATATCCCTTCTCATGCTATAGGAAGTGTCTCAGGTTGGAATGGGAAGGAGTTGGATATCACATCTCATGTTATAGGAAGGGTCTCAGGATTGGAATGGGAAGGATTTGGATATCACATCTCTTGCTATAGGAAGGGTCTCAGGATTGGAATGGGTAGGAGTTGGATATTACTTTCTTGCTATAGGAAGGGTCTCATGTTTGGAATGGGAAGGATTTGGATATCACATATGCTATAGTTAGTGTCTCAGGTTTGGAACGGGAAGGAGTTGGATATCACATCTCATGTTATAGTAAGGGTCTCAGGTTTGGTATAAGCATTGAGATATCACATCTCTGCTATCGGAAGCGGCTCAGGATTGGAATGGGAAGGAGTTGGATATCCCATCTCATGTTATAGTAAGAGTCTCTGGTTTGGTATTAGAATCATTGAGATATCACATCGCATGCTGTAGGAAGGGTCTAAGGATTGGAATGGGATGGACTTGGATATCACATCTCATGCTATAGGAAGGGTCTCAGATTTGGTATAAGCATTGAGATATCACATTTCATGCTAAAGGAAGGGTCTCAGGATTGTAGGCTCTCAGGTTTGGTATAAGCATTGAGATATCACATCTCATGCTATAGGAAGGGTCTCAGGATTGGAATGGGAAGGATTTGGATATCACATCTCATGCTATAGGAAAGGTCTCAGATTTGGTATAAGCATTGAGATATCACACCTTATGCTAAAGGAAGGGTCTCAGGATTGGAATGGGAAGGAGTTGTATATGACATCTCAGGCCATAGGAAGGGTCTCAGGTTTGGTATAAGCATTGAGATATCACATCTCTGCTATCGGAAGGGTCTCAGGATTGGAATGGGAAGGAGTTGGATATCCCATCTCATGTTATAGGAAGGGTCTCAGGTTTGGTATTAGAAGTATAGAGATATCACATCTCATGCTATAGGAAGGGTCTCAGGATTGGAATGGGAAGGACTTGGATGTCACATCTCATGCTATAGGGAGGGTCTCAAGTTTGATATTAGAAGCATTGAGATAACAAATCTCATGATATCGGAAGGGTCTCAGGATTGGAATGGGAAGGAGTTGGATACCACATCTCATGATAAAGGAAGGGTCTAAGGTTTGGAAGGGGAAGGATTTGGATATCACATCTCATGTTATAGGACGGGTCTCAGGTTTGGTATTAGAAGCATTGAGATATCAAGTCTCATGGTATAAGAAGGGTCTCAGAATTGGAATGGGAAGGAGTTGGATATCACACCTCAAGCTATAGGAAGGGTCTCAGGATTGGAATGGGAAGGAGTTTGATATCACATCTCATGCCATAGTATGGGTCTCAGGTTTGGTAGAAGCATTGGGACATCACATCTCATGCTATCGGAAGGGTATCAGTATTGGATTTGGCAGAAGTTGGATATCCCATCTCATGCTATAGGAAGGGTCTCAGGTTGGAATGGGAAGGAGTTGGATATCACATTTCATGTTATAGGAAGGGTCTCAGGATTGGAATGGGAAGGACTTGGATATCATATCTCATGCTATAGGACGGGTCTCAGGTTTGTTATTAGAATCATTGAGATATCATATTGCATGCTGTAGGAAGGGTCTAAGGTTTGGAAAGGGAAGGAGTTGGATATCACATTTCATGTTAGAGGAAGGATCTCAGGTTTGGTATTAGAAGCATTGAGATATCACATCTCATGCTATAGGAAGGGTCTCAGGATTGGAATGGGAAGTAGTTGGATATCACATCTCATGCTATAGGAAGGGTCTCAGGTTTGGTATAAGCATTGAGATATCACATCTCATGCTATAGGACGGGTCTCAGGATTGGAATGGAAGGAGTTGGATATCACATCTCATGTTATAGGAAGGATCTCAGGTTTGGTATTAGAAGCATTGAGACATCACATCTCATGCTATAGGAAGGGTCTCAGGGTTGGAATGGGAAGGAGTTGGATATCGCATCTCATCCAATAGGAAGGGTCTCAGGTTTGGAATGGGAAGGAATTGGATATCACATCTCATGTTATAGGAAGGATCTCAGGTTTGGTATTAGAAGCATTGAGATATCACATCTCATGCTATAGGAAGGGTCTCAGGATTGGAATGTGAAGGATTTGGATATCACATCTCATGCTAAAGGAAGGGTCTCAGGTTTGGTAGAAGCATTGAGATATCAGATCTCTTCTATCGGAAGGGTCTCAGGATTGGATTGGGAAGGAGTTGGATATCCCTTCTCATGCTATAGGAAGGGTCTCAGGATTTGAATGGGAAGGAGTTGGATATCACATCTCATGTTATAGGAAGGGTCTCAGGATTGGAATGGGAAGGATTTGGATATTACTTTCTTGCTATAGGAAGGGTCTCATGTTTGGAATGGGAAGGAGTTGGATATCAATATGCTATAGTTAGTGTCTCAGGTTTGGAACGGGAAGGAGTTGGATATCACATCTCATGTTATAGGAAGGGTCTCATGTTTGGTATAAGCATTGAGATATCACATCTCTGCTATCGGAAGCGGCTCAGGATTGGAATGGGAAGGAGTTGGATATCCCATCTCATGTTATAGTAAGAGTCTCTGGTTTGGTATTAGAATCATTGAGATATCACATCGCATGCTGTAGGAAGGGTCTAAGGATTGGAATGGGATGGACTTGGATATCACATCTCATGCTATAGGTAGGCTCTCAGGTTTGATATAAGCATTGAGATATCACATCTCATGCTATAGGAAGGGTCTCAGGATTGGAATGGGAAGGATTTGGATATCACATCTCATGCTATAGGAAGGGTCTCAGATTTGGTATAAGCATTGAGATATCACATCTCATGCTAAAGGAAGGGTCTCAGGATTGGAATGGGAAGGAGTTGTATATGACATCTCAGGCCATAGGAAGGGTCTCATGTTTGGTATAAGCATTGAGATATCACATCTCTGCTATCGGAAGGGTCTCAGGATTGGAATGGGAAGGAGTTGGATATCCCATCTCATGTTATATGAAGGGTCTCAGGTTTGGTATTAGAAGCATAGAGATATCACATCTCATGCTATAGGAAGGGTCTCAGGATTGGAATGGGAAGGACTTGGATGTCACATCTCATGCTATAGGGAGGGTCTCAAGTTTGATATTAGAAGCATTGAGATAACAAATCTCATGATATCGGAAGGGTCTCAGGATTGGAATGGGAAGGAGTTGGATACCACATCTCATGATAAAGGAAGGGTCTAAGGTTTGGAAGGGGAAGGATTTGGATATCACATCTCATGTTATAGGACAGGTCTCAGGTTTGGTATTAGAAGCATTGAGATATCAAGTCTCATGGTATAAGAAGGGTCTCAGAATTGGAATGGGAAGGAGTTGGATATCACACCTCAAGCTATAGGAAGGGTCTCAGGATTGGAATGGGAAGGAGTTTGATATCACATCTCATGCCATAGTATGGGTCTCAGGTTTGGTAGAAGCATTGGGATATCACATCTCATGCTATCGGAAGGGTATCAGTATTGGATTTGGAAGAAGTTGGATATCCCATCTCATGCTATAGGAAGGGTCTCAGGTTGGAATGGGAAGGAGTTGGATATCACATTTCATGTTATAGGAAGGGTCTCAGGATTGGAATGGGAAGGACTTGGATATCATATCTCATGCTATAGGACAGGTCTCAGGTTTGTTATTAGAATCATGGAGATATCATATTGCATGCTGTAGGAAGGGTCTAAGGATTGGAACGGGAAGGACTTGGATATCACATCTCATGCTATAGATAGGCTCTTAGGTTTGGAAAGGGAAGGAGTTGGATATCACATTTCATGTTAGAGGAAGGATCTCAGGTTTGGTATTAGAAGCATTGGGATATCACATCTCATGCTATAGGAAGGGTCTCAGGATTGGAATGGGAAGTAGTTGGATATCACATCTCATGCTATAGGAAGGGTCTCAGGTTTGGTATAAGCATTGAGATATCACATCTCATGCTATAGGACGGGTCTCAGGATTGGAATGGAAGGAGTTGGATATCACATCTCATGTTATAGGAAGGATCTCAGGTTTGGTATTAGAAGCATTGAGACATCACATCTCATGCTATAGGAAGGGTCTCAGGGTTGGAATGGGAAGGAGTTGGATATCACATCTCATCCAATAGGAAGGGTCTCAGGTTTGGAATGGGAAGGAATTGGATATCACATCTCATGTTATAGGAAGGATCTCAGGTTTGGTATTAGAAGCATTGAGATATCACATCTCATGCTATAGGAAGGGTCTCAGGATTGGAATGTGAAGGATTTGGATATCACATCTCATGCTAAAGGAAGGGTCTCAGGATTGGTAGAAGCATTGAGATATCACGTCTCTGCTATCGGAGGGGTCTCAGGATTGGATTGGGAAGGAGTTGGATATCCCTTCTCATGCTATAGGAAGGGTCTCAGGATTTGAATGGCAAGGAGTTGAATATCACATCTCATGCCATAGGCAGGGTCTCAGGTTTGGTATAAACATTGAGATATCACATCTCTGCTATCGGAAGGGTCTCAGGATTGGAATGGGAAGGAGTTGGATATTCCCATCTCATGTTATAGGAAGGGTCTCAGGTTTGGTATTAGAAGCATTGAGATATCACATCTCATGCTATAGGAAGGGTCTCAGGATTGGAATGGGAAGGACTTGGATATCACATCTCATGCTATAGGGAGGGTCTCAAGTTTGATATTAGAAGCTTTGAGATATCACATCTCATGATATCGGAAGGGTCTCAGGATTGGAATGGGAAGGAGTTGGATATCACATCTCATGATAAAGGAAGGGTCTAAGGTTTGGAAGGGGAAGGATTTGGATATCACATCTCATGTTATATTACGGGTCTCAGGTTTGGTATTAGAAGCATTGAGATATCAAGTCTCAGAGTATAGGAAGGGTCTCAGAATTGGAATGGGAAGGAGTTGGATATCACATCTCAAGCTATAGGAAGGGTCTCAGGATTGGAATGGGAAGGACTTGGATATCACATCTCATGCTATAGGAAGGCTCTCAGGTTTGGAAGGGGAAAGAGTTGGATATCACATTTCATGTTAGAGGTAGGATCTCAGGTTTGGTATTAGAGGCATTGAGATATCACATCTCATGCTATCAGAAGGGTCTCATGAATGGAATGGGAAGGAGTTGGATATCACATCTCATGCTAAAGGGAGGGTCTCAGGTTTGGAAGGGGAAGGATTTGGATATCACATCTCATGTTATAGGAAGGATCTCAGGTTTGGTATTAGAACCATTGAGATATCACATCTCATGCTATCGGAAGGATCTCAGGTTTGGTATTAGAAGCATTGAGATATCACATCTCATGCTATCAGAAGGGTCTCAGGATTGGAATGGGAAGGAGTTGGATATCACATCTCATGCTAAAGGGAGGGTCTCAGGTTTGGAAGGGGAAGGATTTGGATATCACATCTCATGTTATCGGAAGGATCTCACGTTTGGTATTAGAAGTATTGAGATATCATATCTCATGCTATAGGAAGGGTCTCAGGATTGGAATGGGAAGGACTTAGATATCACATATCATGCTATAGGGAGGGTCTCAGTTTTGATATTAGAAGCATTGAGATATCACATCTCATGCTATCGGAAGTGTCTCAGGATTGGAATGGGAAGGAGCTGGATATCACATCTCATGCTAAAGGAAGGGTCTCAGGTTTGGAACGGGAAGGATTTGGATATCACATCTCATGTTATAGGAAGGGTCTCAGGTTTGGTATAAGCATTGAGATATCACATCTCTGCTATCGGAAGTGTCTCAGGATTGGAATGGGAAGGAGTTGGATATCCCATCTCATGTTATAGGACGGGTCTCAGGTTTGTTATTAGAATCATTGAGATATCATATTGCATGCTGTAGGAAGGGTCTAAGGGTTGGAATGGGAAGGACTTGGATATCACATCTCATGCTATAGATAGGCTCTTAGGTTTGGAAAGGGAAGGAGTTGGATATCACATTTCATGTTAGAGGAAGGATCTCAGGTTTGGTATTAGAAGCATTGAGATATCACATCTCATGCTATAGGAAGGGTCTCAGGATTGGAATGGGAAGGAGTTGGATATCACATCTCATGCTAAAGGGAGGGTCTCAGGTTTGGAAGGGGAACGATTTGGATATCACATCTCATGTTATAGGAAGGATCTCAGGTTTGGTATTAGAACCATTGAGATATCACATCTCATGCTATCGGAAGGATCTCAGGTTTGGTATTAGAAGCATTGAGATATCACATCTCATGCTATCAGAAGGGTCTCAGGATTGGAATGGGAAGGAGTTGGATATCACATCTCATGCTAAAGGGAGGGTCTCAGGTTTGGAAGGGGAAGGATTTGGATATCACATCTCATGTTATCGGAAGGATCTCACGTTTGGTATTAGAAGTATTGAGATATCATATCTCATGCTATAGGAAGGGTCTCAGGATTGGAATGGGAAGGACTTAGATATCACATATCATGCTATAGGGAGGGTCTCAGTTTTGATATTAGAAGCATTGAGATATCACATCTCATGCTATCGGAAGTGTCTCAGGATTGGAATGGGAAGGAGCTGGATATCACATCTCATGCTAAAGGAAGGGTCTCAGGTTTGGAACGGGAAGGATTTGGATATCACATCTCATGTTATAGGAAGGGTCTCAGGTTTGGTATAAGCATTGAGATATCACATCTCTGCTATCGGAAGTGTCTCAGGATTGGAATGGGAAGGAGTTGGATATCCCATCTCATGTTATAGGACGGGTCTCAGGTTTGTTATTAGAATCATTGAGATATCATATTGCATGCTGTAGGAAGGGTCTAAGGGTTGGAATGGGAAGGACTTGGATATCACATCTCATGCTATAGATAGGCTCTTAGGTTTGGAAAGGGAAGGAGTTGGATATCACATTTCATGTTAGAGGAAGGATCTCAGGTTTGGTATTAGAAGCATTGAGACATCACATCTCATGCTATAGGAAGGGTCTCAGGATTGGAATGGGAAGTAGTTGGATATCACATTTCATGCTATAGGAAGTGTCTCAGGTTTGGTATAAGCATTGAGATATCACATCTCATGCTATAGGACGGGTCTCAGGATTGGAATGGAAGGAGTTGGATATCACATCTCATGTTATAGGAAGGATCTCAGGTTTGGTATTAGAAGCATTGAGACATCACATCTCATGCTATAGGAAGGGTCTCAGGGTTGGAATGGGAAGGTGTTGGATATCACATCTCATCCAATAGGAAGGGTCTCAGGTTTGGAATGGGAAGGAATTGGATATCACATCTCATGTTATAGGAAGGATCTCAGGTTTGGTATTAGAAGCATTGAGATATCACATCTCATGCTATAGGAAGGGTCTCAGGATTGGAATGTGAAGGATTTGGATATCACATCTCATGCTAAAGGAAGGGTCTCTGGTTTGGTAGAAGCATTGAGATATCACGTCTCTGCTATCGGAAGGGTCTCAGGATTGGATTGGGAAGGAGTTGGATATCCCTTCTCATGCTATAGGAAGGGTCTCAGGATTTGAATGGCAAGGAGTTGGATATCACATCTCATGCCATAGGAAGGGTCTCAGGTTTGGTATAAGCATTGAGATATCACATCTCTGCTATCGGAAGGGTCTCAGGATTGGATTGGGAAGGAGTTGGATATCCCTTCTCATGCTATAGGAAGTGTCTCAGGTTGGAATGGGAAGGAGTTGGATATCACATCTCATGTTATAGGAAGGGTCTCAGGATTGGAATGGGAAGGATTTGGATATCACATCTCTTGCTATAGGAAGGGTCTCAGGATTGGAATGGGTAGGAGTTGGATATTACTTTCTTGCTATAGGAAGGGTCTCATGTTTGGAATGGGAATGAGTTGGATATCACATATGCTATAGTTAGTGTCTCAGGTTTGGAACGGGAAGGAGTTGGATATCACATCTCATGTTATAGGAAGGGTCTCAGGTTTGTTATAAGCATTGAGATATCACATCTCTGCTATCGGAAGCGGCTCAGGATTGGAATGGGAAGGAGTTGGATATCCCATCTCATGTTATAGTAAGAGTCTCTGGTTTGGTATTAGAATCATTGAGATATCACATCGCATGCTGTAGGAAGGGTCTAAGGATTGGAATGGGATGGACTTGGATATCACATCTCATGCTATAGGTAGGCTCTCAGGTTTGATATAAGCATTGAGATATCACATCTCATGCTATAGGAAGGGTCTCAGGATTGGAATGGGAAGGATTTGGATATCACATCTCATGCTATAGGAAGGGTCTCAGATTTGGTATAAGCATTGAGATATCACATCTCATGCTAAAGGAAGGGTCTCAGGATTGGAATGGGAAGGAGTTGTATATGACATCTCAGGCCATAGGAAGGGTCTCATGTTTGGTATAAGCATTGAGATATCACATCTCTGCTATCGGAAGGGTCTCAGGATTGGAATGGGAAGGAGTTGGATATCCCATCTCATGTTATAGGAAGGGTCTCAGGTTTGGTATTAGAAGCATAGAGATATCACATCTCATGCTATAGGAAGGGTCTCAGGATTGGAATGGGAAGGACTTGGATGTCACATCTCATGCTATAGGGAGGGTCTCAAGTTTGATATTAGAAGCATTGAGATAACAAATCTCATGATATCGGAAGGGTCTCAGGATTGGAATGGGAAGGAGTTGGATACCACATCTCATGATAAAGGAAGGGTCTAAGGTTTGGAAGGGGAAGGATTTGGATATCACATCTCATGTTATAGGACGGGTCTCAGGTTTGGTATTAGAAGCATTGAGATATCAAGTCTCATGGTATAAGAAGGGTCTCAGAATTGGAATGGGAAGGAGTTGGATATCACACCTCAAGCTATAGGAAGGGTCTCAGGATTGGAATGGGAAGGAGTTTGATATCACATCTCATGCCATAGTATGGGTCTCAGGTTTGGTAGAAGCATTGGGATATCACATCTCATGCTATCGGAAGGGTATCAGTATTGGATTTGGAAGAAGTTGGATATCCCATCTCATGCTATAGGAAGGGTCTCAGGATTGGAATGGGAAGGATTTGGATATCACATCTCATGCTATAGGAAGGGTCTCAGATTTGGTATAAGCATTGAGATATCACATCTCATGCTAAAGGAAGGGTCTCAGGATTGGAATGGGAAGGAGTTGTATATGACATCTCAGGCCATAGGAAGGGTCTCATGTTTGGTATAAGCATTGAGATATCACATCTCTGCTATCGGAAGGGTCTCAGGATTGGAATGGGAAGGAGTTGGATATCCCATCTCATGTTATAGGAAGGGTCTCAGGTTTGGTATTAGAAGCATAGAGATATCACATCTCATGCTATAGGAAGGGTCTCAGGATTGGAATGGGAAGGACTTGGATGTCACATCTCATGCTATAGGGAGGGTCTCAAGTTTGATATTAGAAGCATTGAGATAACAAATCTCATGATATCGGAAGGGTCTCAGGATTGGAATGGGAAGGAGTTGGATACCACATCTCATGATAAAGGAAGGGTCTAAGGTTTGGAAGGGGAAGGATTTGGATATCACATCTCATGTTATAGGACGGGTCTCAGGTTTGGTATTAGAAGCATTGAGATATCAAGTCTCATGGTATAAGAAGGGTCTCAGAATTGGAATGGGAAGGAGTTGGATATCACACCTCAAGCTATAGGAAGGGTCTCAGGATTGGAATGGGAAGGAGTTTGATATCACATCTCATGCCATAGTATGGGTCTCAGGTTTGGTAGAAGCATTGGGATATCACATCTCATGCTATCGGAAGGGTATCAGTATTGGATTTGGAAGAAGTTGGATATCCCATCTCATGCTATAGGAAGGGTCTCAGGTTGGAATGGGAAGGATTTGGATATCACATTTCATGTTATAGGAAGGGTCGCAGGATTGGAATGGGAAGGACTTGGATATCATATCTCATGCTATAGGACAGGTCTCAGGTTTGTTATTAGAATCATTGAGATATCATATTGCATGCTGTAGGAAGGGTCTAAGGATTGGAACGGGAAGGACTTGGATATCACATCTCATGCTATAGATAGGCTCTTAGGTTTGGAAAGGGAAGGAGTTGGATATCACATTTCATGTTAGAGGAAGGAGCTCAGGTTTGGTATTAGAAGCATTGAGATATCACATCTCATGCTATAGGAAGGGTCTCAGGATTGGAATGGGAAGTAGTTGGATATCACATCTCATGCTATAGGAAGGGTCTCAGGTTTGGTATAAGCATTGAGATATCACATCTCATGCTATAGGACGGGTCTCAGGATTGGAATGGAAGGAGTTGGATATCACATCTCATGTTATAGGAAGGATTTCAGGTTTGGTATTAGAAGCATTGAGACATCACATCTCATGCTATAGCAAGGGTCTCAGGGTTGGAATGGGAAGGAGTTGGATATCACATCTCATCCAATAGGAAGGGTCTCAGGTTTGGAATGGGAAGGAATTGGATATCACATCTCATGTTATAGGAAGAATCTCAGGTTTGGTATTAGAAGCATTGAGATATCACATCTCATGCTATAGGAAGGGTCTCAGGATTGGAATGTGAAGGATTTGGATATCACATCTCATGCTAAAGGAAGGGTCTCAGGATTGGTAGAAGCATTGAGATATCACGTCTCTGCTATCGGAGGGGTCTCAGGATTGGATTGGGAAGGAGTTGGATATCCCTTCTCATGCTATAGGAAGGGTCTCAGGATTTGAATGGCAAGGAGTTGGATATCACATCTCATGCCATAGGAAGGGTCTCAGGTTTGGAAGGGTCTCAGGATTGGAATGGGAAGGAGTTGGATATCACATCTCATGATAAAGGAAGGGTCTAGGTTTGGAAGGGGAAGGATTTGGATATCACATCTCATGTTATATTATGGGTCTCAGGTTTGGTATTAGAAGCATTGAGATATCAAGTCTCATAGTATAGGAAGGGTCTCAGAATTGGAATGGGAAGGAGTTGGATATCCCATCTCATGTTATAGGAAGAGTCTCTGGTTTGGTATTAGAATCATTGAGATATTCACATCGCATGCTGTAGGAAGGGTCTAAGGATTGGAATGGGATGGACTTGGATATCACATCTCATGCTATAGGTAGGCTCTCAGGTTTGGTATAAGCATTGAGATATCACATCTCATGCTATAGGAAGGGTCTCAGAATTGGAATGGGAAGGAGTTGGATATCACACCTCAAGCTATAGGAAGGGTCTCAGTATTGGAATGGGAAGGACTTGGATATCACATCTCATGCTATAGGAAGGCTCTCAGGTTTGGAAGGGGAAAGAGTTGGATATCTCATTTCATGTTAGAGGTAGGATCTCAGGTTTGGTATTAGAGGCATTGAGATATCACATCTCATGCAATCAGAAGGGTCTCAGGAATGGAATGGGAAGGAGTTAGATATCACATCTCATGCTAAAGGGAGGGTCTCAGGTTTGGAAGGGGAAGGATTTGGATATCACATCTCATGTTATAGGAAGGATCTCAGGTTTGGTATTAGAAGCATTGAGATATCACATCTCATGCTATCGGAAGGATCTCAGGTTTGGTATTAGAAGCATTGAGATATCACATCTCATGCTATCAGAAGAGTCTCAGGATTGGAATAGGAAGGAGTTGGATATCACATTTCATGCTAAAGGGAGGGTCTCAGGTTTGGAAGGGGAAGGATTTGGATATCACATCTCATGTTATCGGAATGATCTCACGTTTGGTATTAGAAGTATTGAGATATCATATCTCATGCTATAGGAAGGGTCTCAGGATTGGAATGGGAAGGAGTTGGATATCACATTTCATGCTATAGGGAGGGTCTCAGGATTGGAATGGGAAGGACTTAGATATCACATATCATGCTATAGGGAGGGTCTCAGTTTTGATATTAGAAGCATTGAGATATCACATCTCATGCTATCGGAAGTGTCTCAGGATTGGAATGGGAAGGAGCTGGATATCACATCTCATGCTAAAGGAAGGGTCTCAGGTTTGGAACGAGAAGGATTTGGATATCACATCTCATGTTATAGGAAGGGTCTCAGGTTTGGTATAAGCATTGAGATATCACATCTCTGCTATCGGAAGTGTCTCAGGATTGGAATGGGAAGGAGTTGGATATCCCATCTCATGTTATAGGACGGGTCTCAGGTTTGTTATTAGAATCATTGAGATATCATATTGCATGCTGTAGGAAGGGTCTAAGGGTTGGAATGTGAAGGACTTGGATATCACATCTCATGCTATAGATAGGCTCTTAGGTTTGGAAAGGGAAGGAGTTGGATATCAGATTTCATGTTAGAGGAAGGATCTCAGGTTTGGTATTAGAAGTATTGAGATATCACATCTCATGCTATAGGAAGGGTCTCAGGATTGGAATGGGAAGCAGTTGGATATGACATCTCATGCTATAGGAAGGGTCTCAGGTTTGGTATAAGCATTGAGATATCACATCTCATGCTATAGGACGGGTCTCAGGATTGGAATGGAAGGAGTTGGATATCACATCTCATGTTATAGGAAGGATCTCAGGTTTGGTATTAGAAGCATTGAGACATCACATCTCATGCTATAGGAAGGGTCTCAGGGTTGGAATGGGAAGGAGTTGGATATCACATCTCATCCAATAGGAATGGTCTCAGGTTTGGAATGGGAAGGAATTGGATATCACATCTCATGTTATAGGAAGGATCTCAGGTTTGGTATTAGAAGCATTGAGATATCACATCTCATGCTATAGGAAGGGTCTCAGGATTGGAATGTGAAGGATTTGGATATCACATCTCATGCTAAAGGAAGGGTCTCAGGTTTGGTAGAAGCATTGAGATATCACGTCGCTGCTATCGGAAGGGTCTCAGGATTGGATTGGGAAGGAGTTGGATATCCCTTCTCATGCTATAGGAAGGGTCTCAGGATTTGAATGGCAAGGAGTTGGATATCACATCTCATGCCATAGGAAGGGTCTCAGGTTTGGTATAAGCATTGAGATATCACATCTCTGCTATCGGAAGGGTCTCAGGATTGGATTGGGAAGGAGTTGGATATCCCTTCTCATGCTATAGGAAGTGTCTCAGGTTGGAATGGAAAGGAGTTGGATATCACATCTCATGTTATAGGAAGGGTCTCAGGATTGGAATGGGAAGGATTTGGATATCACATCTCTTGCTATAGGAAGGGTCTCAGGATTGGAATGGGTAGGAGTTGGATATTACTTTCTTGCTATAGGAAGGGTCTCATGTTTGGAATGGGAAGGAGTTGGATATCACATATGCTATAGTTAGTGTCTCAGGTTTAGAACGGGAAGGAGTTGGATATCACATCTCATGTTATAGGAAGGGTCTCAGGTTTGGTATAAGCATTGAGATATCACATCTCTGCTATCGGAAGCGGCTCAGGATTGGAATGGGAAGGAGTTGGATATCCCATCTCATGTTATAGGAAGAGTCTCTGGTTTGGTATTAGAATCATTGAGATATCACATCGCATGCTGTAGGAAGGGTCTAAGGATTGGAATGGGATGGACTTGGATATCACATCTCATGTTATAGGTAGGCTCTCAGGTTTGGTATAAGCATTGAGATATCACATCTCATGCTATAGGAAGGGTCTCAGGATTGGAATGGGAAGGAATTGGATATCACATCTCAGGCTATAGGAAGGGTCTCAGGATTGGAATGGGAAGGAGTTGGATATCACATCTCATGCTATAGGAAGGGTCTCAGGCTTGGTATAAGCATTGAGATATCACATCTCATGCTATAGGAAGGGTCTCAGGATTGGAATGGAAGGAGTTGGATATCACATCTCATGTTATAGGAAGGATCTCAGGTTTGGTATTAGAAGCATTGAGACATCACATCTCATGCTATAGGAAGGGTCTCAGGATTGGAATGGGAAGGAGTTGGATATCAAATCTCATGCTATAGGAAGGGTCTCAGGATTGGAATGGGAAGGAGTTGAATATGACATCTCATGCCGTAGGAAGGGTCTCAGGTTTGGTATAAACATTGAGATATCACATCTCTGCTATCAAAAGGGTCTCAGGATTGGAATTGGAAGGAGTTGGATATCCCATCTCATGTTATAGGAAGAGTCTCAGGTTTGGTATTAGAAGCATTGAGATATCACATCTCATGCTATAGGAAGTGTCTCAGGATTGGAATGGGAAGGACTTGGATATAACATCTCATGCTATAGGTAGGGTCTCAAGTTTGACATTAGAAGCATTGAGATATCACATCTCATGCTATAGGAAGGGTCTGAGGATTGGAATGGGAAGGAGTTGGATATCACATCTCCTGCTATGGGAAGGGTCTCAGGTTTGGTATAAGCAGTGAGATATCACATCTCATGCTATAGGAAGTGTTCCAGGATTGGAATGGGAAGGAGTTGGATATCACATCTCATGTTATAGGAAGGATCTCAGGTGTGGTATAAGCATTGAGATATCACATCTCTGCTATCGGAAGGGTCTCAAGATTGGAATGGGAAGGAGTTGGATATTCCCATCTCATGTTATAGGAAGGGTCTCAGGTTTGGTATTAGAAGCATTGAGATATCACATCTCATGCTATAGGAAGGGTCTCAGGATTGGAATGGGAAGGACTTGGATATCACATCTCATGCTATAGGGAGGGTCTCAAGTTTGATATTAGAAGCTTTGAGATATCACATCTCATGATATCGAAAGGGTCTCAGGATTGGAATGGGAAGGAGTTGGATATCACATCTCATGATAAAGAACGGGTCTAAGGTTTGGAAGGGGAAGGATTTGGATATCACATCTCATGTTATATTACGGGTCTCAGGTTTGGTATTAGAAGCATTGAGATATCAAGTCTCATAGTATAGGAAGGGTCTCAGAATTGGAATGGGAAGGAGTTGGATATCCCATCTCATGTTATAGGAAGAGTCTCTAGTTTGGTAATAGAATCATTGAGATATTCACATCGCATGCTGTAGGAAGGGTCTAAGGATTGGAATGGGATGGACTTGGATATCACATCTCATGCTATAGGTAGGCTCTCAGTTTTGGTATAAGCATTGAGATATCACATCTCATGCTATAGGAAGGGTCTCAGAATTGGAATGGGAAGGAGTTGGATATCACATCTCAAGCTATAGGAAGGGTCTCAGTATTGGAATGGGAAGGACTTGGATATCACATATCATGCTATAGGAAGGCTCTCAGGTTTGGAAGGGGAAAGAGTTGGATATCTCATTTCATGTTAGAGGTAGGATCTCAGGTTTGGTATTAGAGGCATTGAGATATCACATCTCATGCTATCAGAAGGGTCTCAGGAATGGAATGGGAAGGATTTGGATATCACATCTCATGTTATAGGAAGGATCTCAGGTTTGGTATTAGAAGCATTGAGATATCACATCTCATGCTATCGGAAGGATCTCAGGTTTGGTATTAGAAGCATTGAGATATCACATCTCATGCTATCAGAAGAGTCTCAGGATTGGAATAGGAAGGAGTTGGATATCACATTTCATGCTAAAGGGAGGGTCTCAGGTTTGGAAGGGGAAGGATTTGGATATCACATCTCATGTTATCGGAAGGATCTCACGTTTGGTATTAGAAGTATTGAGATATCATATCTCATGCTATAGGAAGGGTCTCAGGATTGGAATGGGAAGGACTTAGATATCACATATCATGCTATAGGGAGGGTCTCAGTTTTGATATTAGAAGCATTGAGATATCACATCTCATGCTATCGGAAGTGTCTCAGGATTGGAATGGGAAGGAGCTGGATATCACATCTCATGCTAAAGGAAGGGTCTCAGGTTTGGAACGAGAAGGATTTGGATATCACATCTCATGTTATAGGAAGGGTCTCAGGTTTGGTATAAGCATTGAGATATCACATCTCTGCTATCGGAAGTGTCTCAGGATTGGAATGGGAAGGAGTTGGATATCCCATCTCATGTTATAGGACGGGTCTCAGGTTTGTTATTAGAATCATTGAGATATCATATTGCATGCTGTAGGAAGGGTCTAAGGGTTGGAATGTGAAGGACTTGGATATCACATCTCATGCTATAGATAGGCTCTTAGGTTTGGAAAGGGAAGGAGTTGGATATCACATTTCATGTTAGAGGAAGGATCTCAGGTTTGGTATTAGAAGCATTGAAATATCACATCTCATGCTATAGGAAGGGTCTCAGGATTGGAATGGGAAGCAGTTGGATATCACATCTCATGCTATAGGAAGGGTCTCAGGTTTGGTATAAGCATTGAGATATCACATCTCATGCTATAGGACGGGTCTCAGGATTCGAATGGAAGGAGTTGGATATCACATCTCATGTTATAGGAAGGATCTCAGGTTTGGTATTAGAAGCATTGAGACATCACATCTCATGCTATAGGAAGGGTCTCAGGGTTGGAATGGGAAGGAGTTGGATATCACATCTCATGATATAGGGAGGGTCTCAGGATTGGAATGGGAAGGACTTAGATATTCCATATCATGCTATAGGGAGGGTCTCAGTTTTGATATTAGAAGCATTGAGATATCACATCTCATGCTATCGGAAGTGTCTCAGGATTGGAATGGGAAGGAGCTGGATATCACATCTCATGCTAAAGGAAGGGTCTCAGGTTTGGAACGAGAAGGATTTGGATATCACATCTCATGTTATAGGAAGGGTCTCAGGTTTGGTATAAGCATTGAGATATCACATCTCTGCTATCGGAAGTGTCTCAGGATTGGAATGGGAAGGAGTTGGATATCCCATCTCATGTTATAGGACGGGTCTCAGGTTTGTTATTAGAATCATTGAGATATCATATTGCATGCTGTAGGAAGGGTCTAAGGGTTGGAATGTGAAGGACTTGGATATCACATCTCATGCTATAGATAGGCTCTTAGGTTTGGAAAGGGAAGGAGTTGGATATCACATTTCATGTTAGAGGAAGGATCTCAGGTTTGGTATTAGAAGCATTGAGATATCACATCTCATGCTATAGGAAGGGTCTCAGGATTGGAATGGGAAGCAGTTGGATATCACATCTCATGCTATAGGAAGGGTCTCAGGTTTGGTATAAGCATTGAGATATCACATCTCATGCTATAGGACGGGTCTCAGGATTCGAATGGAAGGAGTTGGATATCACATCTCATGTTATAGGAAGGATCTCAGGTTTGGTATTAGAAGCATTGAGACATCACATCTCATGCTATAGGAAGGGTCTCAGGGTTGGAATGGGAAGGAGTTGGATATCACATCTCATCCAATAGGAAGGGTCTCAGGTTTGGAATGGGAAGGAATTGGATATCACATCTCATGTTATAGGAAGGATCTCAGGTTTGGTATTAGAAGCATTGAGATATCACATCTCATGCTATAGGAAGGGTCTCAGGATTGGAATGTGAAGGATTTGGATATCACATCTCATGCTAAAGGAAGGGTCTCAGGTTTGGTAGAAGCATTGAGATATCACGTCGCTGCTATCGGAAGGGTCTCAGGATTGGATTGGGAAGGAGTTGGATATCCCTTCTCATGCTATAGGAAGGGTCTCAGGATTTGAATGGCAAGGAGTTGGATATCACATCTCATGCCATAGGAAGGGTCTCAGGTTTGGTATAAGCATTGAGATATCACATCTCTGCTATCGGAAGTGTCTCAGGTTGGAATGGGAAGGAGTTGGATATCACATCTCATGTTATAGGAAGGGTCTCAGGATTGGAATGGGAAGGATTTGGATATCACATCTCTTGCTATAGGAAGGGTCTCAGGATTGGAATGGGTAGGAGTTGGATATTACTTTCTTGCTATAGGAAGGGTCTCATGTTTGGAATGGGAAGGAGTTGGATATCACATATGCTATAGTTAGTGTCTCAGGTTTGGAACGGGAAGGAGTTGGATATCACATCTCATGTTATAGGAAGGGTCTCAGGTTTGGTATAAGCATTGAGATATCACATCTCTGCTATCGGAAGCGGCTCAGGATTGGAATGGGAAGGAGTTGGATATCCCATCTCATGTTATAGGAAGAGTCTCTGGTTTGGTATTAGAATCATTGAGATATCACATCGCATGCTGTAGGAAGGGTCTAAGGATTGGAATGGGATGGACTTGGATATCACATCTCATGTTATAGGTAGGCTCTCAGGTTTGGTATAAGCATTGAGATATCACATCTCATGCTATAGGAAGGGTCTCAGGATTGGAATGGGAAGGAATTGGATATCACATCTCAGGCTATAGGAAGGGTCTCAGGATTGGAATGGGAAGGAGTTGGATATCACATCTCATGCTATAGGAAGGGTCTCAGGTTTGGTATAAGCATTGATATATCACATCTCATGCTATAGGAAGGGTCTCAGGATTGGAATGGAAGGAGTTGGATATCACATCTCATGTTATAGGAAGGATCTCAGGTTTGGTATTAGAAGCATTGAGACATCACATCTCATGCTATAGGAAGGGTCTCAGGATTGGAATGGGAAGGAGTTGGATATCAAATCTCATGCTATAGGAAGGGTCTCAGGATTGGAATGGGAAGGAGTTGAATATGACATCTCATGCCGTAGGAAGGGTCTCAGGTTTGGTATAAACATTGAGATATCACATCTCTGCTATCAAAAGGGTCTCAGGATTGGAATTGGAAGGAGTTGGATATCCCATCTCATGTTATAGGAAGAGTCTCAGGTTTGGTATTAGAAGCATTGAGATATCACATCTCATGCTATAGGAAGTGTCTCAGGATTGGAATGGGAAGGACTTGGATATCACATCTCATGCTATAGGTAGGGTCTCAAGTTTGACATTAGAAGCATTGAGATATCACATCTCATGCTATAGGAAGGGTCTGAGGATTGGAATGGGAAGGAGTTGGATATCACATCTGCTATGGGAAGGGTCTCAGGTTTGGTATAAGCAGTGAGATATCACATCTCATGCTATAGGAAGTGTCTCAGGATTGGAATGGGAAGGAGTTGGATATCACATCTCATGTTATAGGAAGGATCTCAGGTGTGGTATAAGCATTGAGATATCACATCTCTGCTATCGGAAGGGTCTGAAGATTGGAATGGGAAGGAGTTGGATATTCCCATCTCATGTTATAGGAAGGGTCTCAGGTTTGGTATTAGAAGCATTGAGATATCACATCTCATGCTATAGGAAGGGTCTCAGGATTGGAATGGGAAGGACTTGGATATCACATCTCATGCTATAGGGAGGGTCTCAAGTTTGATATTAGAAGCTTTGAGATATCACATCTCATGATATCGGAAGGGTCTCAGGATTGGAATGGGAAGGAGTTGGATATCACATCTCATGATAAAGGAAGGGTCTAAGGTTTGGAAGGGGAAGGATTTGGATATCACATCTCATGTTATATTACGGGTCTCAGGTTTGGTATTAGAAGCATTGAGATATCAAGTCTCATAGTATAGGAAGGGTCTCAGAATTGGAATGGGAAGGAGTTGGATATCCCATCTCATGTTATAGGAAGAGTCTCTGGTTTGGTATTAGAATCATTGAGATATCATATCGCATGCTGTAGGAAGGGTCTAAGGATTGGAATGGGATGGACTTGGATATCACATCTCATGCTATAGGTAGGCTCTCAGGTTTGGTATAAGCATTGAGATATCACATCTCATGCTATAGGAAGGGTCTCAGAATTGGAATGGGAAGGAGTTGGATATCACATCTCAAGCTATAGGAAGGGTCTCAGTATTGGAATGGGAAGGACTTGGATATCACATCTCATGCTATAGGAAGGCTCTCAGGTTTGGAAGGGGAAAGAGTTGGATATCTCATTTCATGTTAGAGGTAGGATCTCAGGTTTGGTATTAGAGGCATTGAGATATCACATCTCATGCTATCAGAAGGGTCTCAGGAATGGAATGGGAAGGAGTTAGATATCACATCTCATGCTAAAGGGAGGGTCTCAGGTTTGGAAGGGGAAGGATTTGGATATCACATCTCATGTTATAGGAAGGATCTCAGGTTTGGTATTAGAAGCATTGAGATATCACATCTCATGCTATCGGAAGGATCTCAGGTTTGGTATTAGAAGCATTGAGATATCACATCTCATGCTATCAGAAGAGTCTCAGGATTGGAATAGGAAGGAGTTGGATATCACATTTCATGCTAAAGGGAGGGTCTCAGGTTTGGAAGGGGAAGGATTTGGATATCACATCTCATGTTAACGGAAGGATCTCACGTTTGGTATTAGAAGTATTGAGATATCATATCTCATGCTATAGGAAGGGTCTCAGGATTGGAATGGGAAGGAGTTGGATATCACATCTCATGCTATAGGGAGGGTCTCAGGATTGGAATGGGAAGGACTTAGATATCACATATCATGCTATAGGAAGGGTCTCAGTTTTGATATTAGAAGCATTGAGATATCACATCTCATGCTATCGGAAGTGTCTCAGGATTGGAATGGGAAGGAGCTGGATATCACATCTCATGCTAAAGGAAGGGTCTCAGGTTTGGAACGGGAAGGATTTGGATATCACATCTCATGTTATCGGAAGGATCTCACGTTTGGTATTAGAAGTATTGAGATATCATATCTCATGCTATAGGAAGGGTCTCAGGATTGGAATGGGAAGGAGTTGGATATCACATCTCATGCTATAGGGAGGGTCTCAGGATTGGAATGGGAAGGACTTAGATATCACATATCATGCTATAGGAAGGGTCTCAGGTTTGGTATAAGCATTGAGATATCACATCTCTGCTATCGGAAGTGTCTCAGGATTGGAATGGGAAGGAGTTGGATATCCCATCTCATGTTATAGGACGGGTCTCAGGTTTGTTATTAGAATCATTGAGATATCATATTGCATGCTGTAGGAAGGGTCTAAGGGTTGGAATGTGAAGGACTTGGATATCACATCTCATGCTATAGATAGGCTCTTAGGTTTGGAAAGGGAAGGAGTTGGATATCACATTTCATGTTAGAGGAAGGATCTCAGGTTTGGTATTAGAAGCATTGAGATATCACATCTCATGCTATAGGAAGGGTCTCAGGATTGGAATGGGAAGCAGTTGGATATCACATCTCATGCTATAGGAAGGGTCTCAGGTTTGGTATAAGCATTGAGATATCACATCTCATGCTATAGGACGGGTCTCAGGATTTGAATGGAAGGAGTTGGATATCACATCTCATGTTATAGGAAGGATCTCAGGTTTGGTATTAGAAGCATTGAGACATCACATCTCATGCTATAGGAAGGGTCTCAGGGTTGGAATGGGAAGGAGTTGGATATCACATCTCATCCAATAGGAAGGGTCTCAGGTTTGGAATGGGAAGGAATTGGATATCACATCTCATGTTATAGGAAGGATCTCAGGTTTGGTATTAGAAGCATTGAGATATCACATCTCATGCTATAGGAAGGGTCTCAGGATTGGAATGTGAAGGATTTGGATATCACATCTCATGCTAAAGGAAGGGTCTCAGGTTTGGTAGAAGCATTGAGATATCACGTCGCTGCTATCGGAAGGGTCTCAGGATTGGATTGGGAAGGAGTTGGATATCCCTTCTCATGCTATAGGAAGGGTCTCAGGATTTGAATGGCAAGGAGTTGGATATCACATCTCATGCCATAGGAAGGGTCTCAGGTTTGGTATAAGCATTGAGATATCACATCTCTGCTATCGGAAGGGTCTCAGGATTGGATTGGGAAGAAGTTGGATATCCCTTCTCATGCTATAGGAAGTGTCTCAGGTTGGAATGGGAAGGAGTTGGATATCACATCTCATGTTATAGGAAGGGTCTCAGGATTGGAATGGAAAGGATTTGGATATCACATCTCTTGCTATAGGAAGGGTCTCAGGATTGGAATGGGTAGGAGTTGGATATAACTTTCTTGCTATAGGAAGGGTCTCATGTTTGGAATGGGAAGGAGTTGGATATCACATATGCTATAGTTAGTGTCTCAGGTTTGGTACGGGAAGGAGTTGGATATCACATCTCATGTTATAGGAAGGGTCTCAGGTTTGGTATACGCATTGAGATATCACATCTCTGCTATCGGAAGCGGCTCAGGATTGGAATGGGAAGGAGTTGGATATCCCAGCTCATGTTATAGGAAGAGTCTCTGGTTTGGTATTAGAATCATTGAGATATCACATAGCATGCTGTAGGAAGGGTCTAAGGATTGGAATGGGATGGACTTGGATATCACATCTCATGTTATAGGTAGGCTCTCAGGTTTGCTATAAGCATTGAGATATCACATCTCATGCTATAGGAAGGGTCACAGGATTGGAATGGGAAGGAATTGGATATCACATCTCATGCTATAGGAAGGGTCTCAGATTTGGTATAAGCATTGAGATATCACATCTCATGCTAAAGGAAGGGTCTCAGGATTGGAATGGGAAGGAGTTGTATATGACATCTCAGGCCATAGGAAGGTTCTCAGGTTTGGTATAAGCATTGAGATATCACATCTCTGCTATCGGAAAGGTCTCAGGATTGGAATGGGAAGGAGTTGGATATCCCATCTCATGTTATAGGAAGGGTCTCAGGTTTGGTATTAGAAGCATAGAGATATCACATCTCATGCTATAGGAAGGGTCTCAGGATTGGAATGGGAAGGACTTGGATGTCACATCTCATGCTATAGGTAGGGTCTCAAGTTTGATATTAGAAGCATTGAGATAACAAATCTCATGATATCGGAAGGGTCTCAGGATTGGAATGGGAAGGAGTTGGATATCACATCTCATGATAAAGGAAGGGTCTAAGGTTTGGAAGGGGAAGGATTTGGATATCACATCTCATGTTATAGGACGGGTCTCAGGTTTAATATTAGAAGCATTGAGATATCAAGTCTCATGGTATAAGAAGGGTCTCAGAATTGGAATGGGAAGGAGTTGGATATCACACCTCAAGCTATAGGAAGGGTCTCAGGATTGGAATGGGAAGGAGTTTGATATCACATCTCATGCCATAGTATGGGTCTCAGGTTTGGTAGAAGCATTGGGATATCACATCTCATGCTATCGGAAGGGTATCAGTATTGGATTTGGAAGAAGTTGGATATCCCATCTCATGCTATAGGAAGGGTCTCAGGTTGGAATGGGAAGGAGTTGGATATCACATTTCGTGTTATAGGAAGGGTCTCAGGATTGGAATGGGAAGGACTTGGATATCATATCTCATGCTATAGGACGGGTCTCAGGTTTGTTATTAGAATCATTGAGATATCATATTGCATGCTGTAGGAAGGGTCTAAGGATTGGAATGGGAAGGACCTGGTTATCACATCTCATGCTATAGAACGGCTCTCAGGTTTGGAAAGGGAAGGAGTTGGATATCACATCTCATGTTATAGGATGGATCTCAGGTTTGGTATTAGAAGTATTGAGATATCACATCTCATGTTATCGGAAGGATCTCAGGTTTGGTATTAGAAGTATTGAGATATCACATCTCATGCTATAGGAAGGGTCTCAGGATTGGAATGGGAAGGAGTTGGATATCACATCTCATGCTAAAGGAAGGGTCTCAGGTTTGGTAGAAGCATTGAGATATCACATCTCATGCTATAGGAAGGGTCTCAGGATTGGAATGGGAAGGACTTAGATATCACATATCATGCTATAGGGAGGGTCTCAGTTTTGATATTAGAAGCATTGAGATATCACATCTCATGCTATCAGAAGTGTCTCAGGATTGGAATGGGAAGGAGCTGGATATCACATCTCATGCTAAAGGAAGGGTCTCAGGTTTGGAACGGGAAGGAGTTGGATATCACATCTCATGTTATAGGAAGGGTCTCAGGTTTGGTATAAACATTGAGATATCACATCTCTGCTATCGGAAGTGTCTCAGGATTGGAATGGGAAGGAGTTGGATATCCCATCTCATGTTATAGGATGGGTCTCAGGTTTGTTATTGGAATCATTGAGATATCATATTGCATGCTGTAGGAAGGGTCTAAGGGTTGGAATGTGAAGGACTTGGATATCACATCTCATGCTATAGATAGGCTCTTAGGTTTGGAAAGGGAAGGAGTTGGATCTCACATTTCATGTTAGAGGAAGGATCTCAGGTTTGGTATTAGAAGCATTGAGATATCACATCTCATGCTATAGGAAGGGTCTCAGGATTAGAATGGGAAGGAGTTGGATATCACATCTCATGCTATAGGAAGGGTCTCAGGTTTGGTATAAGCATTGAGATATCACATCTCATGCTATAGGAAGGGTCTCAGGATTGGAATGGAAGGAGTTGGATATCAGATCTCATGTTATAGGAAGGATCTCAGGTTTGGTATTAGAAGCATTGAGACATCACATCTCATGCTATAGGAAGGGTCTCAGGATTGGAATGGGAAGGAGTTGGATATCAAATCTCATGCTATAGGAAGGGTCTCAGGATTGGAATGGGAAGGAGTTGAATATGACATCTCATGCCGTAGGAAGGGTCTCAGGTTTGGTATAAACATTGAGATATCACATCTCTGCTATCAAAAGGGTCTCAGGATTGGAATGGGAAGGAGTTGGATATCCCATCTCATGTTATAGGAAGAGTCTCAAGTTTGGTATTAGAAGCATTGAGATATCACATCTCATGCTATAGGAAGTGTCTCAGGATTGGAATGGGAAGGACTTGGATATCACATCTCATGCTATAGGTAGGGTCTCAAGTTTGACATTAGAAGCATTGAGATATCACATCTCATGCTATAAGAAGTGTCTCAGGATTGGAATGGGAAGGAGTTGGATATCACATCTCCTGCTATGGGAAGGGTCTCAAGTTTGGTATAAGCAGTGAGATATCACATCTCATGCTATAAGAAGTGTCTCAGGATTGGAATGGGAAGGAGTTGGATATCACATCTCATGTTATAGGAAGGATCTCAGGTTTGGTATAAGCATTGAGATATCACATCTCTGCTATCGGAAGGGTCTCAAGATTGGAATGGGAAGGAGTTGGATATTCCCATCTCATGTTATAGGAAGGGTCTCAGGATTGGAATGGGTAGGAGTTGGATATTACTTTCTTGCTATAGGAAGGGTCTCATGTTTGGAATGGGAAGGAGTTGGATATCACATATGCTATAGTTAGTGTCTCAGGTTTGGAACGGGAAGGAGTTGGATATCACATCTCATGTTATAGGAAGGGTCTCAGGTTTGGTATAAGCATTGAGATATCACATCTCTGCTATCGGAAGCGGCTCAGGATTGGAATGGGAAGGAGTTGGATATCCCATCTCATGTTATAGGAAGAGTCTCTGGTTTGGTATTAGAATCATTGAGATATCACATCGCATGCTGTAGGAAGGGTCTAAGGATTGGAATGGGATGGACTTGGATATCACATCTCATGTTATAGGTAGGCTCTCAGGTTTGGTATAAGCATTGAGATATCACATCTCATGCTATAGGAAGGGTCTCAGGATTGGAATGGGAAGGAATTGGATATCACATCTCAGGCTATAGGAAGGGTCTCAGGATTGGAATGGGAAGGAGTTGGATATCACATCTCATGCTATAGGAAGGGTCTCAGGTTTGGTATAAGCATTGATATATCACATCTCATGCTATAGGAAGGGTCTCAGGATTGGAATGGAAGGAGTTGGATATCACATCTCATGTTATAGGAAGGATCTCAGGTTTGGTATTAGAAGCATTGAGACATCACATCTCATGCTATAGGAAGGGTCTCAGGATTGGAATGGGAAGGAGTTGGATATCAAATCTCATGCTATAGGAAGGGTCTCAGGATTGGAATGGGAAGGAGTTGGATATCACATCTCATGCTAAAGGAAGGGTCTCAGGTTTGGTAGAAGCATTGAGATATCACATCTCATGCTATAGGAAGGGTCTCAGGATTGGAATGGGAAGGACTTAGATATCACATATCATGCTATAGGGAGGGTCTCAGTTTTGATATTAGAAGCATTGAGATATCACATCTCATGCTATCAGAAGTGTCTCAGGATTGGAATGGGAAGGAGCTGGATATCACATCTCATGCTAAAGGAAGGGTCTCAGGTTTGGAACGGGAAGGAGTTGGATATCACATCTCATGTTATAGGAAGGGTCTCAGGTTTGGTATAAACATTGAGATATCACATCTCTGCTATCGGAAGTGTCTCAGGATTGGAATGGGAAGGAGTTGGATATCCCATCTCATGTTATAGGATGGGTCTCAGGTTTGTTATTGGAATCATTGAGATATCATATTGCATGCTGTAGGAAGGGTCTAAGGGTTGGAATGTGAAGGACTTGGATATCACATCTCATGCTATAGATAGGCTCTTAGGTTTGGAAAGGGAAGGAGTTGGATCTCACATTTCATGTTAGAGGAAGGATCTCAGGTTTGGTATTAGAAGCATTGAGATATCACATCTCATGCTATAGGAAGGGTCTCAGGATTAGAATGGGAAGGAGTTGGATATCACATCTCATGCTATAGGAAGGGTCTCAGGTTTGGTATAAGCATTGAGATATCACATCTCATGCTATAGGAAGGGTCTCAGGATTGGAATGGAAGGAGTTGGATATCAGATCTCATGTTATAGGAAGGATCTCAGGTTTGGTATTAGAAGCATTGAGACATCACATCTCATGCTATAGGAAGGGTCTCAGGATTGGAATGGGAAGGAGTTGGATATCAAATCTCATGCTATAGGAAGGGTCTCAGGATTGGAATGGGAAGGAGTTGAATATGACATCTCATGCCGTAGGAAGGGTATCAGGTTTGGTATAAACATTGAGATATCACATCTCTGCTATCAAAAGGGTCTCAGGATTGGAATGGGAAGGAGTTGGATATCCCATCTCATGTTATAGGAAGAGTCTCAAGTTTGGTATTAGAAGCATTGAGATATCACATCTCATGCTATAGGAAGTGTCTCAGGATTGGAATGGGAAGGACTTGGATATCACATCTCATGCTATAGGTAGGGTCTCAAGTTTGACATTAGAAGCATTGAGATATCACATCTCATGCTATAGGAAGGGTCTGAGGATTGGAATGGGAAGGAGTTGGATATCACATCTCCTGCTATGGGAAGGGTCTCAAGTTTGGTATAAGCAGTGAGATATCACATCTCATGCTATAGGAAGGGTCTGAGGATTGGAATGGGAAGGAGTTGGATATCACAACTCCTGCTATGGGAAGGGTCTCAAGTTTGGTATAAGCAGTGAGATATCACATCTCATGCTATAAGAAGTGTCTCAGGATTGGAATGGGAAGGAGTTGGATATCACATCTCATGTTATAGGAAGGATCTCAGGTTTGGTATAAGCATTGAGATATCACATCTCTGCTATCGGAAGGGTCTCAAGATTGGAATGGGAAGGAGTTGGATATTCCCATCTCATGTTATAGGAAGGGTCTCAGGTTTGGTATTAGAAGCATTGAGATATCACATCTCATGCTATAGGAAGGGTCTCAGGATTGGAATGGGAAGGACTTGGATATCACATCTCATGCTATAGGGAGGGTCTCAAGTTTGATATTAGAAGCTTTGAGATATCACATCTCATGATATCGGAAGGGTCTCAGGATTGGAATGGGAAGGAGTTGGATATCACATCTCATGATAAAGGAAGGGTCTAAGGTTTGGAAGGGGAAGGATTTGGATATCACATCTCATGTTATATTACGGGTCTCAGGTTTGGTATTAGAAGCATTGAGATATCAAGTCTCATAGTATAGGAAGGGTCTCAGAATTGGAATGGGAAGGAGTTGGATATCCCATCTCATGTTATAGGAAGAGTCTCTGGTTTGGTATTAGAATCATTGAGATATCACATCGCATGCTGTAGGAAGGGTCTAAGGATTGGAATGGGATGGACTTGGATATCACATCTCATGTTATAGGTAGGCTCTCAGGTTTGGTATAAGCATTGAGATATCACATCTCATGCTATAGGAAGGGTCTCAGAATTGGAATGGGAAGGAGTTGGATATCACATCTCAAGCTATAGGAAGGGTCTCAGTATTGGAATGGGAAGGACTTGGATATCACATCTCATGCTATAGGAAGGCTCTCAGGTTTGGAAGGGGAAAGAGTTGGATATCTCATTTCATGTTAGAGGTAGGATCTCAGGTTTGGTATTAGAGGCATTGAGATATCACATCTCATGCTATCAGAAGGGTCTCAGGAATGGAATGGGAAGGAGTTAGATATCACATCTCATGCTAAAGGGAGGGTCTCAGGTTTGGAAGGGGAAGGATTTGGATATCACATCTCATGTTATAGGAAGGATCTCAGGTTTGGTATTAGAAGCATTGAGATATCACATCTCATGCTGTCGGAAGGATCTCAGGTTTGGTATTAGAAGCATTGAGATATCACATCTCATGCTATCAGAAGAGTCTCAGGATTGGAATAGGAAGGAGTTGGATATCACATTTCATGCTAAAGGGAGGGTCTCAGGTTTGGAAGGGGAAGGATTTGGATATCACATCTCATGTTATCGGAAGGATCTCACGTTTGGTATTAGAAGTATTGAGATATCATATCTCATGCTATAGGAAGGGTCTCAGGATTGGAATGGGAAGGAGTTGGATATCACATCTCATGCTATAGGGAGGGTCTCAGGATTGGAATGGGAAGGACTTAGATATCACATATCATGCTATAGGGAGGGTCTCAGTTTTGATATTAGAAGCATTGAGATATCACATCTCATGCAATCGGAAGTGTCTCAGGATTGGAATGGGAAGGAGCTGGATATCACATCTCATGCTAAAGGAAGGGTCTCAGGTTTGGAACGGGAAGGATTTGGATATCACATCTCATGTTATAGGAAGGGTCTCAGGTTTGGTATAAGCATTGAGATATCACATCTCTGCTATCGGAAGTGTCTCAGGATTGGAATGGGAAGGAGTTGGATATCCCATCTCATGTTATAGGACGGGTCTCAGGTTTGGTATTAGAATCATTGAGATATCATATTGCATGCTGTTGGAAGGGTCTAAGGGTTGGAATGTGAAGGACTTGGATATCACATCTCATGCTATAGATAGGCTCTTAGGTTTGGAAAGGGAAGGAGTTGGATATCACATTTCATGTTAGAGGAAGGATCTCAGGTTTGGTATTAGAAGCATTGAGATATCACATCTCATGCTATAGGAAGGGTCTCAGGATTGGAATGGGAAGCAGTTGGATATCACATCTCATGCTATAGGAAGGGTCTCAGGTTTGGTATAAGCCTTGAGATATCACATCTCATGCTATAGGACGGGTCTCAGGATTGGAATGGAAGGAGTTGGATATCACCTCTCATGTTATAGGAAGGATCTCAGGTTTGGTATTAGAAGCATTGAGACATCACATCTCATGCTATAGGAAGGGTCTCAAGGTTGGAATGGGAAGGAGTTGGATATCACATCTCATCCAATAGGAAGGGTCTAAGGATTGGAATGGGATGGACTTGGATATCACATCTCATGTTATAGGTAGGCTCTCAGGTTTGGTATAAGCATTGAGATATCACATCTCATGCTATAGGAAGGGTCTCAGAATTGGAATGGGAAGGAGTTGGATATCACATCTCAAGCTATAGGAAGGGTCTCAGTATTGGAATGGGAAGGACTTGGATATCACATCTCATGCTATAGGAAGGCTCTCAGGTTTGGAAGGGGAAAGAGTTGGATATCTCATTTCATGTTAGAGGTAGGATCTCCGGTTTGGTATTAGAGGCATTGAGATATCACATCTCATGCTATCAGAAGGGTCTCAGGAATGGAATGGGAAGGAGTTAGATATCACATCTCATGCTAAAGGGAAGGTCTCAGGTTTGGAAGGGGAAGGATTTGGATATCACATCTCATGTTATAGGAAGGATCTCAGGTTTGGTATTAGAAGCATTGAGATATCACATCTCATGCTATCGGAAGGATCTCAGGTTTGGTATTAGAAGCATTGAGATATCACATCTCATGCTATCAGAAGAGTCTCAGGATTGGAATAGGAAGGAGTTGGATATCACATTTCATGCTAAAGGGAGGGTCTCAGGTTTGGAAGGGGAAGGATTTGGATATCACATCTCATGTTATCGGAAGGATCTCACGTTTGGTATTAGAAGTATTGAGGTATCATATCTCATGCTATAGGAAGGGTCTCAGGATTGGAATGGGAAGGAGTTGGATATCACATCTCATGCTATAGGGAGGGTCTCAGGATTGGAATGGGAAGGACTTAGATATCACATATCATGCTATAGGGAGGGTCTCAGTTTTGATATTAGAAGCATTGAGATATCACATCTCATGCTATCGGAAGTGTCTCAGGATTGGAATGGGAAGGAGCTGGATATCACATCTCATGCTAAAGGAAGGGTCTCAGGTTTGGAACGGGAAGGATTTGGATATCACATCTCATGTTATAGGAAGGGTCTCAGGTTTGGTATAAGCATTGAGATATCACATCTCTGCTATCGGAAGTGTCTCAGGATTGGAATGGGAAGGAGTTGGATATCCCATCTCATGTTATAGGACGGGTCTCAGGTTTGTTATTAGAATCATTGAGATATCATATTGCATGCTGTAGGAAGGGTCTAAGGGTTGGAATGTGAAGGACTTGGATATCACATCTCATGCTATAGATAGGCTCTTAGGTTTGGAAAGGGAAGGAGTTGGATATCACATTTCATGTTAGAGGAAGGATCTCAGGTTTGGTATTAGAAGCATTGAGATATCACATCTCATGCTATAGGAAGGGTTTCAGGATTGGAATGGGAAGCAGTTGGATATCACATCTCATGCTATAGGAAGGGTCTCAGGTTTGGTATAAGCCTTGAGATATCACATCTCATGCTATAGGACGGGTCTCAGGATTGGAATGGAAGGAGTTGGATATCACATCTCATGTTATAGGAAGGATCTCAGGTTTGGTATTAGAAGCATTGAGACATCACATCTCATGCTATAGGAAGGGTCTCAAGGTTGGAATGGGAAGGAGTTGAATATCACATCTCATCCAATAGGAAGGGTCTCAGGTTTGGAATGGGAAGGAATTGGATATCACATCTCATGTTATAGGAAGGATCTCAGGTTTGGTATTAGAAGCATTGATATATCACATCTCATGCTATAGGAAGGGTCTCAGGATTGGAATGTGAAGGATTTGGATATCACATCTCATGCTAAAGGAAGGGTCTCAGGTTTGGTAGAAGCATTGAGATATCACGTTGCTGCTATCGGAAGGGTCTCAGGATTGGATTGGGAAGGAGTTGGATATCCCTTCTCATGCTATAGGAAGGGTCTCAGGATTTGAATGGCAAGGAGTTGGATATCACATCTCATGCCATAGGAAGGGACTCAGGTTTGGTATAAGCATTGAGATATCACATCTCTGCTATCGGAAGGGTCTCAGGATTGGATTGGGAAGGAGTTGGATATCCCTTCTCATGCTATAGGAAGTGTCTCAGGTTGGAATGGGAAGGAGTTGGATATCACATCTCATGTTATAGGAAGGGTCTCAGGATTGGAATGGGAAGGATTTGGATATCACATCTCTTGCTATAGGAAGGGTCTCAGGATTGGAATGGGTAGGAGTTGGATATTACTTTCTTGCTATAGGAAGGGTCTCATGTTTGGAATGGGAAGGAGTTGGATATCACATATGCTATAGTTAGTGTCTCAGGTTTGGAACGGGAAGGAGTTGGATATCACATCTCATGTTATAGGAAGGGTCTCAGGTTTGGTATAAGCATTGAGATATCACATCTCTGCTATCGGAAGCGGCTCAGGATTGGAATGGGAAGGAGTTGGATATCCCATCTCATGTTATAGGAAGAGTCTCTGGTTTGGTATTAGAATTATTGAGATATCACATCGCATGCTGTAGGAAGGGTCTAAGGATTGGAATGGGATAGACTTGGATATCACATCTCATGTTATAGGTAGGCTCTCAGGTTTGGTATAAGCATTGAGATATCACATCTCATGCTATAGGAAGGGTCTCAGGATTGGAATGGGAAGGAATTGGATATCACATCTCATGCTATAGGAAGGGTCTCAGGTTTGGTAGAAGCATTGAGATATCACATCTCATGCTATAGGAAGGGTCTCAGGATTGGAATGGGAAGGACTTAGATATCACATATCATGCTATAGGGAGGGTCTCAGTTTTGATATTAGAAGCATTGAGATATCACATCTCATGCTATCAGAAGTGTCTCAGGATTGGAATGGGAAGGAGCTGGATATCACATCTCATGCTAAAGGAAGGGTCTCAGGTTTGGAACGGGAAGGAGTTGGATATCACATCTCATGTTATAGGAAGGGTCTCAGGTTTGGTATAAACATTGAGATATCACATCTCTGCTATCGGAAGTGTCTCAGGATTGGAATGGGAAGGAGTTGGATATCCCATCTCATGTTATAGGATGGGTCTCAGGTTTGTTATTGGAATCATTGAGATATCATATTGCATGCTGTAGGAAGGGTCTAAGGGTTGGAATGTGAAGGACTTGGATATCACATCTCATGCTATAGATAGGCTCTTAGGTTTGGAAAGGGAAGGAGTTGGATCTCACATTTCATGTTAGAGGAAGGATCTCAGGTTTGGTATTAGAAGCATTGAGATATCACATCTCATGCTATAGGAAGGGTCTCAGGATTAGAATGGGAAGGAGTTGGATATCACATCTCATGCTATAGGAAGGGTCTCAGGTTTGGTATAAGCATTGAGATATCACATCTCATGCTATAGGAAGGGTCTCAGGATTGGAATGGAAGGAGTTGGATATCAGATCTCATGTTATAGGAAGGATCTCAGGTTTGGTATTAGAAGCATTGAGACATCACATCTCATGCTATAGGAAGGGTCTCAGGATTGGAATGGGAAGGAGTTGGATATCAAATCTCATGCTATAGGAAGGGTCTCAGGATTGGAATGGGAAGGAGTTGAATATGACATCTCATGCCGTAGGAAGGGTCTCAGGATTGGTATAAACATTGAGATATCACATCTCTGCTATCAAAAGGGTCTCAGGATTGGAATGGGAAGGAGTTGGATATCCCATCTCATGTTATAGGAAGAGTCTCAAGTTTGGTATTAGAAGCATTGAGATATCACATCTCATGCTATAGGAAGTGTCTCAGGATTGGAATGGGAAGGACTTGGATATCACATCTCATGCTATAGGTAGGGTCTCAAGTTTGACATTAGAAGCATTGAGATATCACATCTCATGCTATAAGAAGTGTCTCAGGATTGGAATGGGAAGGAGTTGGATATCACATCTCCTGCTATGGGAAGGGTCTCAAGTTTGGTATAAGCAGTGAGATATCACATCTCATGCTATAAGAAGTGTCTCAGGATTGGAATGGGAAGGAGTTGGATATCACATCTCATGTTATAGGAAGGATCTCAGGTTTGGTATAAGCATTGAGATATCACATCTCTGCTATCGGAAGGGTCTCAAGATTGGAATGGGAAGGAGTTGGATATTCCCATCTCATGTTATAGGAAGGGTCTCAGGATTGGAATGGGTAGGAGTTGGATATTACTTTCTTGCTATAGGAAGGGTCTCATGTTTGGAATGGGAAGGAGTTGGATATCACATATGCTATAGTTAGTGTCTCAGGTTTGGAACGGGAAGGAGTTGGATATCACATCTCATGTTATAGGAAGGGTCTCAGGTTTGGTATAAGCATTGAGATATCACATCTCTGCTATCGGAAGCGGCTCAGGATTGGAATGGGAAGGAGTTGGATATCCCATCTCATGTTATAGGAAGAGTCTCTGGTTTGGTATTAGAATCATTGAGATATCACATCGCATGCTGTAGGAAGGGTCTAAGGATTGGAATGGGATGGACTTGGATATCACATCTCATGTTATAGGTAGGCTCTCAGGTTTGGTATAAGCATTGAGATATCACATCTCATGCTATAGGAAGGGTCTCAGGATTGGAATGGGAAGGAATTGGATATCACATCTCAGGCTATAGGAAGGGTCTCAGGATTGGAATGGGAAGGAGTTGGATATCACATCTCATGCTATAGGAAGGGTCTCAGGTTTGGTATAAGCATTGATATATCACATCTCATGCTATAGGAAGGGTCTCAGGATTGGAATGGAAGGAGTTGGATATCACATCTCATGTTATAGGAAGGATCTCAGGTTTGGTATTAGAAGCATTGAGACATCACATCTCATGCTATAGGAAGGGTCTCAGGATTGGAATGGGAAGGAGTTGGATATCAAATCTCATGCTATAGGAAGGGTCTCAGGATTGGAATGGGAAGGAGTTGGATATCACATCTCATGCTAAAGGAAGGGTCTCAGGTTTGGTAGAAGCATTGAGATATCACATCTCATGCTATAGGAAGGGTCTCAGGATTGGAATGGGAAGGACTTAGATATCACATATCATGCTATAGGGAGGGTCTCAGTTTTGATATTAGAAGCATTGAGATATCACATCTCATGCTATCAGAAGTGTCTCAGGATTGGAATGGGAAGGAGCTGGATATCACATCTCATGCTAAAGGAAGGGTCTCAGGTTTGGAACGGGAAGGAGTTGGATATCACATCTCATGTTATAGGAAGGGTCTCAGGTTTGGTATAAACATTGAGATATCACATCTCTGCTATCGGAAGTGTCTCAGGATTGGAATGGGAAGGAGTTGGATATCCCATCTCATGTTATAGGATGGGTCTCAGGTTTGTTATTGGAATCATTGAGATATCATATTGCATGCTGTAGGAAGGGTCTAAGGGTTGGAATGTGAAGGACTTGGATATCACATCTCATGCTATAGATAGGCTCTTAGGTTTGGAAAGGGAAGGAGTTGGATCTCACATTTCATGTTAGAGGAAGGATCTCAGGTTTGGTATTAGAAGCATTGAGATATCACATCTCATGCTATAGGAAGGGTCTCAGGATTAGAATGGGAAGGAGTTGGATATCACATCTCATGCTATAGGAAGGGTCTCAGGTTTGGTATAAGCATTGAGATATCACATCTCATGCTATAGGAAGGGTCTCAGGATTGGAATGGAAGGAGTTGGATATCAGATCTCATGTTATAGGAAGGATCTCAGGTTTGGTATTAGAAGCATTGAGACATCACATCTCATGCTATAGGAAGGGTCTCAGGATTGGAATGGGAAGGAGTTGGATATCAAATCTCATGCTATAGGAAGGGTCTCAGGATTGGAATGGGAAGGAGTTGAATATGACATCTCATGCCGTAGGAAGGGTCTCAGGTTTGGTATAAACATTGAGATATCACATCTCTGCTATCAAAAGGGTCTCAGGATTGGAATGGGAAGGAGTTGGATATCCCATCTCATGTTATAGGAAGAGTCTCAAGTTTGGTATTAGAAGCATTGAGATATCACATCTCATGCTATAGGAAGTGTCTCAGGATTGGAATGGGAAGGACTTGGATATCACATCTCATGCTATAGGTAGGGTCTCAAGTTTGACATTAGAAGCATTGAGATATCACATCTCATGCTATAGGAAGGGTCTGAGGATTGGAATGGGAAGGAGTTGGATATCACATCTCCTGCTATGGGAAGGGTCTCAAGTTTGGTATAAGCAGTGAGATATCACATCTCATGCTATAGGAAGGGTCTGAGGATTGGAATGGGAAGGAGTTGGATATCACATCTCCTGCTATGGGAAGGGTCTCAAGTTTGGTATAAGCAGTGAGATATCACATCTCATGCTATAAGAAGTGTCTCAGGATTGGAATGGGAAGGAGTTGGATATCACATCTCATGTTATAGGAAGGATCTCAGGTTTGGTATAAGCATTGAGATATCACATCTCTGCTATCGGAAGGGTCTCAAGATTGGAATGGGAAGGAGTTGGATATTCCCATCTCATGTTATAGGAAGGGTCTCAGGTTTGGTATTAGAAGCATTGAGATATCACATCTCATGCTATAGGAAGGGTCTCAGGATTGGAATGGGAAGGACTTGGATATCACATCTCATGCTATAGGGAGGGTCTCAAGTTTGATATTAGAAGCTTTGAGATATCACATCTCATGATATCGGAAGGGTCTCAGGATTGGAATGGGAAGGAGTTGGATATCACATCTCATGATAAAGGAAGGGTCTAAGGTTTGGAAGGGGAAGGATTTGGATATCACATCTCATGTTATATTACGGGTCTCAGGTTTGGTATTAGAAGCATTGAGATATCAAGTCTCATAGTATAGGAAGGGTCTCAGAATTGGAATGGGAAGGAGTTGGATATCCCATCTCATGTTATAGGAAGAGTCTCTGGTTTGGTATTAGAATCATTGAGATATCACATCGCATGCTGTAGGAAGGGTCTAAGGATTGGAATGGGATGGACTTGGATATCACATCTCATGTTATAGGTAGGCTCTCAGGTTTGGTATAAGCATTGAGATATCACATCTCATGCTATAGGAAGGGTCTCAGAATTGGAATGGGAAGGAGTTGGATATCACATCTCAAGCTATAGGAAGGGTCTCAGTATTGGAATGGGAAGGACTTGGATATCACATCTCATGCTATAGGAAGGCTCTCAGGTTTGGAAGGGGAAAGAGTTGGATATCTCATTTCATGTTAGAGGTAGGATCTCAGGTTTGGTATTAGAGGCATTGAGATATCACATCTCATGCTATCAGAAGGGTCTCAGGAATGGAATGGGAAGGAGTTAGATATCACATCTCATGCTAAAGGGAGGGTCTCAGGTTTGGAAGGGGAAGGATTTGGATATCACATCTCATGTTATAGGAAGGATCTCAGGTTTGGTATTAGAAGCATTGAGATATCACATCTCATGCTGTCGGAAGGATCTCAGGTTTGGTATTAGAAGCATTGAGATATCACATCTCATGCTATCAGAAGAGTCTCAGGATTGGAATAGGAAGGAGTTGGATATCACATTTCATGCTAAAGGGAGGGTCTCAGGTTTGGAAGGGGAAGGATTTGGATATCACATCTCATGTTATCGGAAGGATCTCACGTTTGGTATTAGAAGTATTGAGATATCATATCTCATGCTATAGGAAGGGTCTCAGGATTGGAATGGGAAGGAGTTGGATATCACATCTCATGCTATAGGGAGGGTCTCAGGATTGGAATGGGAAGGACTTAGATATCACATATCATGCTATAGGGAGGGTCTCAGTTTTGATATTAGAAGCATTGAGATATCACATCTCATGCAATCGGAAGTGTCTCAGGATTGGAATGGGAAGGAGCTGGATATCACATCTCATGCTAAAGGAAGGGTCTCAGGTTTGGAACGGGAAGGATTTGGATATCACATCTCATGTTATAGGAAGGGTCTCAGGTTTGGTATAAGCATTGAGATATCACATCTCTGCTATCGGAAGTGTCTCAGGATTGGAATGGGAAGGAGTTGGATATCCCATCTCATGTTATAGGACGGGTCTCAGGTTTGGTATTAGAATCATTGAGATATCATATTGCATGCTGTTGGAAGGGTCTAAGGGTTGGAATGTGAAGGACTTGGATATCACATCTCATGCTATAGATAGGCTCTTAGGTTTGGAAAGGGAAGGAGTTGGATATCACATTTCATGTTAGAGGAAGGATCTCAGGTTTGGTATTAGAAGCATTGAGATATCACATCTCATGCTATAGGAAGGGTCTCAGGATTGGAATGGGAAGCAGTTGGATATCACATCTCATGCTATAGGAAGGGTCTCAGGTTTGGTATAAGCCTTGAGATATCACATCTCATGCTATAGGACGGGTCTCAGGATTGGAATGGAAGGAGTTGGATATCACCTCTCATGTTATAGGAAGGATCTCAGGTTTGGTATTAGAAGCATTGAGACATCACATCTCATGCTATAGGAAGGGTCTCAAGGTTGGAATGGGAAGGAGTTGGATATCACATCTCATCCAATAGGAAGGGTCTAAGGATTGGAATGGGATGGACTTGGATATCACATCTCATGTTATAGGTAGGCTCTCAGGTTTGGTATAAGCATTGAGATATCACATCTCATGCTATAGGAAGGGTCTCAGAATTGGAATGGGAAGGAGTTGGATATCACATCTCAAGCTATAGGAAGGGTCTCAGTATTGGAATGGGAAGGACTTGGATATCACATCTCATGCTATAGGAAGGCTCTCAGGTTTGGAAGGGGAAAGAGTTGGATATCTCATTTCATGTTCGAGGTAGGATCTCCGGTTTGGTATTAGAGGCATTGAGATATCACATCTCATGCTATCAGAAGGGTCTCAGGAATGGAATGGGAAGGAGTTAGATATCACATCTCATGCTAAAGGGAAGGTCTCAGGTTTGGAAGGGGAAGGATTTGGATATCACATCTCATGTTATTGGAAGGATCTCAGGTTTGGTATTAGAAGCATTGAGATATCACATCTCATGCTATCGGAAGGATCTCAGGTTTGGTATTAGAAGCATTGAGATATCACATCTCATGCTATCAGAAGAGTCTCAGGATTGGAATAGGAAGGAGTTGGATATCACATTTCATGCTAAAGGGAGGGTCTCAGGTTTGGAAGGGGAAGGATTTGGATATCACATCTCATGTTATCGGAAGGATCTCACGTTTGGTATTAGAAGTATTGAGGTATCATATCTCATGCTATAGGAAGGGTCTCAGGATTGGAATGGGAAGGAGTTGGATATCACATCTCATGCTATAGGGAGGGTCTCAGGATTGGAATGGGAAGGACTTAGATATCACATATCATGCTATAGGGAGGGTCTCAGTTTTGATATTAGAAGCATTGAGATATCACATCTCATGCTATCGGAAGTGTCTCAGGATTGGAATGGGAAGGAGCTGGATATCACATCTCATGCTAAAGGAAGGGTCTCAGGTTTGGAACGGGAAGGATTTGGATATCACATCTCATGTTATAGGAAGGGTCTCAGGTTTGGTATAAGCATTGAGATATCACATCTCTGCTATCGGAAGTGTCTCAGGATTGGAATGGGAAGGAGTTGGATATCCCATCTCATGTTATAGGACGGGTCTCAGGTTTGTTATTAGAATCATTGAGATATCATATTGCATGCTGTAGGAAGGGTCTAAGGGTTGGAATGTGAAGGACTTGGATATCACATCTCATGCTATAGATAGGCTCTTAGGTTTGGAAAGGGAAGGAGTTGGATATCACATTTCATGTTAGAGGAAGGATCTCAGGTTTGGTATTAGAAGCATTGAGATATCACATCTCATGCTATAGGAAGGGTTTCAGGATTGGAATGGGAAGCAGTTGGATATCACATCTCATGCTATAGGAAGGGTCTCAGGTTTGGTATAAGCCTTGAGATATCACATCTCATGCTATAGGACGGGTCTCAGGATTGGAATGGAAGGAGTTGGATATCACATCTCATGTTATAGGAAGGATCTCAGGTTTGGTATTAGAAGCATTGAGACATCACATCTCATGCTATAGGAAGGGTCTCAAGGTTGGAATGGGAAGGAGTTGAATATCACATCTCATCCAATAGGAAGGGTCTCAGGTTTGGAATGGGAAGGAATTGGATATCACATCTCATGTTATAGGAAGGATCTCAGGTTTGGTATTAGAAGCATTGATATATCACATCTCATGCTATAGGAAGGGTCTCAGGATTGGAATGTGAAGGATTTGGATATCACATCTCATGCTAAAGGAAGGGTCTCAGGTTTGGTAGAAGCATTGAGATATCACGTTGCTGCTATCGGAAGGGTCTCAGGATTGGATTGGGAAGGAGTTGGATATCCCTTCTCATGCTATAGGAAGGGTCTCAGGATTTGAATGGCAAGGAGTTGGATATCACATCTCATGCCATAGGAAGGGACTCAGGTTTGGTATAAGCATTGAGATATCACATCTCTGCTATCGGAAGGGTCTCAGGATTGGATTGGGAAGGAGTTGGATATCCCTTCTCATGCTATAGGAAGTGTCTCAGGTTGGAATGGGAAGGAGTTGGATATCACATCTCATGTTATAGGAAGGGTCTCAGGATTGGAATGGGAAGGATTTGGATATCACATCTCTTGCTATAGGAAGGGTCTCAGGATTGGAATGGGTAGGAGTTGGATATTACTTTCTTGCTATAGGAAGGGTCTCATGTTTGGAATGGGAAGGAGTTGGATATCACATATGCTATAGTTAGTGTCTCAGGTTTGGAACGGGAAGGAGTTGGATATCACATCTCATGTTATAGGAAGGGTCTCAGGTTTGGTATAAGCATTGAGATATCACATCTCTGCTATCGGAAGCGGCTCAGGATTGGAATGGGAAGGAGTTGGATATCCCATCTCATGTTATACGAAGAGTCTCTGGTTTGGTATTAGAATTATTGAGATATCACATCGCATGCTGTAGGAAGGGTCTAAGGATTGGAATGGGATAGACTTGGATATCACATCTCATGTTATAGGTAGGCTCTCAGGTTTGGTATAAGCATTGAGATATCACATCTCATGCTATAGGAAGGGTCTCAGGATTGGAATGGGAAGGAATTGGATATCACATCTCATGCTATAGGAAGGGTCTCAGATTTGGTATAAGCATTGAGATATCACATCTCATGCTAAAGGAAGGGTCTCAGGATTGGAATGGGAAGGAGTTGTATATGACATCTCAGGCCATAGGAAGGTTCTCAGGTTTGGTATAAGCATTGAGATATCACATCTCTGCTATCGGAAAGGTCTCAGGATTGGAATGGGAAGGAGTTGGATATCCCATCTCATGTTATAGGAAGGGTCTCAGGTTTGGTATTAGAAGCATAGAGATATCACATCTCATGCTATAGGAAGGGTCTCAGGATTGGAATGGGAAGGACTTGGATGTCACATCTCATGCTATAGGGAGGGTCTCAAGTTTGATATTAGAAGCATTGAGATAACAAATCTCATGATATCGGAAGGGTCTCAGGATTGGAATGGGAAGGAGTTGGATATCACATCTCATGATAAAGGAAGGGTCTAAGGTTTGGAAGGGGAAGGATTTGGATATCACATCTCATGTTATAGGACGGGTCTCAGGTTTAATATTAGAAGTATTGAGATATCAAGTCTCATGGTATAAGAAGGGTCTCAGAATTGGAATGGGAAGGAGTTGGATATCACACCTCAAGCTATAGGAAGGGTCTCAGGATTGGAATGGGAAGGAGTTTGATATCACATCTCATGCCATAGTATGGGTCTCAGGTTTGGTAGAAGCATTGGGATATCACATCTCATGCTATCGGAAGGGTATCAGTATTGGATTTGGAAGAAGTTGGATATCCCATCTCATGCTATAGGAATGGTCTCAGGTTGGAATGGGAAGGAGTTGGATATCACATTTCATGTTATAGGAAGGGTCTCAGGATTGGAATGCGAAGGACTTGGATATCATATCTCATGCTATAGGACGGGTCTCAGGTTTGTTATTAGAATCATTGAGATATCATATTGCATGCTATAGGAAGGGTCTCAGGATTGGAATGGGAAGCAGTTGGATATCACATCTCATGCTATAGGAAGGGTCTCAGGTTTGGTATAAGCCTTGAGATATCACATCTCATGCTATAGGACGGGTCTCAGGATTGGAATAGAAGGAGTTGGATATCACATCTCATGTTATAGGAAGGATCTCAGGTTTGGTATTAGAAGCATTGAGACATCACATCTCATGCTATAGGAAGGGTCTCAAGGTTGGAATGGGAAGGAGTTGGATATCACATCTCATCCAATAGGAAGGGTCTCAGGTTTGGAATGGGAAGGAATTGGATATCACATCTCATGTTATAGGAAGGATCTCAGGTTTGGTATTAGAAGCATTGAGATATCACATCTCATGCTATAGGAAGGGTCTCAGGATTGGAATGTGAAGGATTTGGATATCACATCTCATGCTAAAGGAAGGGTCTCAGGTTTGGTAGAAGCACTGAGATATCACGTCGCTGCTATCGGAAGGGTCTCAGGATTGGATTGGGAAGGAGTTGGATATCCCTTCTCATGCTATAGGAAGGGTCTCAGGATTTGAATGGCAAGGAGTTGGATATCACATCTCATGCCATAGGAAGGGTCTCAGGTTTGGTATAAGCATTGAGATATCACATCTCTGCTATCGGAAGGGTCTCAGGATTGGATTGGGAAGGAGTTGGATATCCCTTCTCATGCTATAGGAAGTGTCTCAGGTTGGAATGGGAAGGAGTTGGATATCACATCTCATGTTATAGGAAGGGTCTCAGGATTGGAATGGGAAGGATTTGGATATCACATCTCTTGCTATAGGAAGGGTCTCAGGATTGGAATGGGTAGGAGTTGGATATTACTTTCTTGCTATAGGAAGGGTCTCATGTTTGGAATGGGAAGGAGTTGGATATCACATATGCTATAGTTAGTGTCTCAGGTTTGGAACGGGAAGGAGTTGGATATCACATCTCATGTTATAGGAAGGGTCTCAGGTTTGGTATAAGCATTGAGATATCACATCTCTGCTATCGGAAGCGGCTCAGGATTGGAATGGGAAGGAGTTGGATATCCCATCTCATGTTATAGGAAGAGTCTCTGGTTTGGTATTAGAATTATTGAGATATCACATCGCATGCTGTAGGAAGGGTCTAAGGATTGGAATGGGATAGACTTGGATATCACATCTCATGTTATAGGTAGGCTCTCAGGTTTGGTATAAGCATTGAGATATCACATCTCATGCTATAGGAAGGGTCTCAGGATTGGAATGGGAAGGAATTGGATATCACATCTCATGCTATAGGAAGGGTCTCAGATTTGGTATAAGCATTGAGATATCACATCTCATGCTAAAGGAAGGGTCTCAGGATTGGAATGGGAAGGAGTTGTATATGACATCTCAGGCCATAGGAAGGTTCTCAGGTTTGGTATAAGCATTGAGATATCACATCTCTGCTATCGGAAAGGTCTCAGGATTGGAATGGGAAGGAGTTGGATATCCCATCTCATGTTATAGGAAGGGTCTCAGGTTTGGTATTAGAAGCATAGAGATATCACATCTCATGCTATAGGAAGGGTCTCAGGATTGGAATGGGAAGGACTTGGATGTCACATCTCATGCTATAGGGAGGGTCTCAAGTTTGATATTAGAAGCATTGAGATAACAAATCTCATGATATCGGAAGGGTCTCAGGATTGGAATGGGAAGGAGTTGGATATCACATCTCATGATAAAGGAAGGGTCTAAGGTTTGGAAGGGGAAGGATTTGGATATCACATCTCATGTTATAGGACGGGTCTCAGGTTTAATATTAGAAGCATTGAGATATCAAGTCTCATGGTATAAGAAGGGTCTCAGAATTGGAATGGGAAGGAGTTGGATATCACACCTCAAGCTATAGCAAGGGTCTCAGGATTGGAATGGGAAGGAGTTTGATATCACATCTCATGCCATAGTATGGGTCTCAGGTTTGGTAGAAGCATTGGGATATCACATCTCATGCTATCGGAAGGGTATCAGTATTGGATTTGGAAGAAGTTGGATATCCCATCTCATGCTATAGGAAGGGTCTCAGGTTGGAATGGGAAGGAGTTGGATATCACATTTCATGTTATAGGAAGGGTCTCAGGATTGGAATGGGAAGGACTTGGATATCATATCTCATGCTATAGGACGGGTCTCAGGTTTGTTATTAGAATCATTGAGATATCATATTGCATGCTGTAGGAAGGGTTAAGGATTGGAATGGGAAGGACCTGGATATCACATATCATGCTATAGAACGGCTCTCAGGTTTGGAAAGGGAAGGAGTTGGATATCACATCTCATGTTATAGGATGGATCTCAGGTTTGGTATTAGAAGTATTGAGATATCACATCTCATGTTATCGGAAGGATCTCAGGTTTGGTATTAGAAGTATTGAGATATCACAACTCATGCTATAGGAAGGGTTTCAGGATTGGAATGGGAAGGAGTTGGATATCACATCTCATGCTAAAGGAAGGGTCTCAGGTTTGGTAGAAGCATTGAGATATCACATCTCATGCTATAGGAAGGGTCTCAGGATTGGAATGGGAAGGACTTAGATATCACATATCATGCTATAGGGAGGGTCTCAGTTTTGATATTAGAAGCATTGAGATATCACATCTCATGCTATCGGAAGTGTCTCAGGATTGGAATGGGAAGGAGCTGGATATCACATCTCATGCTAAAGGAAGGGTGTCAGGTTTGGAACGGGAAGGAGTTGGATATCACATCTCATGTTATAGGAAGGGTCTCAGGTTTGGTATAAACATTGAGATATCACATCTCTGCTATCGGAAGTGTCTCAGGATTGGAATGGGAAGGAGTTGGATATCCCATCTCATGTTATAGGACGGGTCTCAGGTTTGTTATTAGAATCATTGAGATATCATATTGCATGCTGTAGGAAGGGTCTAAGGGTTGGAATGTGAAGGACTTGGATATCACATCTCATGCTATAGATAGGCTCTTAGGTTTGGAAAGGGAAGGAGTTGGATCTCACATTTCATGTTAGAGGAAGGATCTCAGGTTTGGTATTAGAAGCATTGAGATATCACATCTCATGCTATAGGAAGGGTCTCAGGATTGGAATGGGAAGGAGTTGGATATCACATCTCATGCTATAGGAAGGGTCTCAGGTTTGGTATAAGCATTGAGATATCACATCTCATGCTATAGGAAGGGTCTCAGGATTGGAATGGGAAGGAGTTGGATATCAAATCTCATGCTATAGGAAGCGTCTCAGGATTGGAATGGGAAGGAGTTGAATATGACATCTCATGCCGTAGGAAGGGTCTCAGGTTTGGTATAAACATTGAGATATCACATCTCTGCTATCAAAAGGGTCTCAGGATTGGAATGGGAAGGAGTTGGATATCCCATCTCATGTTATAGGAAGAGTCTCAGGTTTGGTATTAGAAGCATTGAGATATCACATCTCATGCTATAGGAAGTGTCTCAGGATTGGAATGGGAAGGAGTTGGATATCACATCTCATGTTATAGGAAGGGTCTCAGGATTGGAATGGGAAGGATTTGGATATCACATCTCTTGCTATAGGAAGGGTCTCAGGATTGGAATGGGTAGGAGTTGGATATTACTTTCTTGCTATAGGAAGGGTCTCATGTTTGGAATGGGAAGGAGTTGGATATCACATATGCTATAGTTAGTGTCTCAGGTTTGGAACGGGAAGGAGTTGGATATCACATCTCATGTTATAGGAAGGGTCTCAGGTTTGGTATAAGCATTGAGATATCACATCTCTGCTATCGGAAGCGGCTCAGGATTGGAATGGGAAGGAGTTGGATATCCCATCTCATGTTATAGGAAGAGTCTCTGGTTTGGTATTAGAATCATTGAGATATCACATCGCATGCTGTAGGAAGGGTCTAAGGATTGGAATGGGATGGACTTGGATATCACATCTCATGTTATAGGTAGGCTATCAGGTTTGGTATAAGCATTGAGATATCACATCTCATGCTATAGGAAGGGTCTCAGGATTGGAATGGGAAGGAATTGGATATCACATCTCATGCTATAGGAAGGGTCTCAGATTTGGTATAAGCATTGAGATATCACATCTCATGCTAAAGGAAGGGTCTCAGGATTGGAATGGGAAGGAGTTGTATATGACATCTCAGGCCATAGGAAGGTTCTCAGGTTTGGTATAAGCATTGAGATATCACATCTCTGCTATCGGAAAGGTCTCAGGATTGGAATGGGAAGGAGTTGGATATCCCATCTCATGTTATAGGAAGGGTCTCATGTTTGGTATTAGAAGCATAGAAATATCACATCTCATGCTATAGGAAGGGTCTCAGGATTGGAATGGGAAGGACTTGGATGTCACATCTCATACTGTAGGGAGGGTCTCAAGTTTGATATTAGAAGCATTGAGATAACAAATCTCATGATATCGGAAGTGTCTCAGGATTGGAATGGGAAGGAGTTGGATATCACATCTCATGTTATAGGAAGGATCTCAGGTTTGGTATAAGCATTGAGATATCACATCTCTGCTATCGGAAGGGTCTCAAGATTGGAATGGGAAGGAGTTGGATATTCCCATCTCATGTTATAGGAAGGGTCTCAGGATTGGAATGGGTAGGAGTTGGATATTACTTTCTTGCTATAGGAAGGGTCTCATGTTTGGAATGGGAAGGAGTTGGATATCACATATGCTATAGTTAGTGTCTCAGGTTTGGAACGGGAAGGAGTTGGATATCACATCTCATGTTATAGGAAGGGTCTCAGGTTTGGTATAAGCATTGAGATATCACATCTCTGCTATCGGAAGCGGCTCAGGATTGGAATGGGAAGGAGTTGGATATCCCATCTCATGTTATAGGAAGAGTCTCTGGTTTGGTATTAGAATCATTGAGATATCACATCGCATGCTGTAGGAAGGGTCTAAGGATTGGAATGGGATGGACTTGGATATCACATCTCATGTTATAGGTAGGCTCTCAGGTTTGGTATAAGCATTGAGATATCACATCTCATGCTATAGGAAGGGTCTCAGGATTGGAATGGGAAGGAATTGGATATCACATCTCAGGCTATAGGAAGGGTCTCAGGATTGGAATGGGAAGGAGTTGGATATCACATCTCATGCTATAGGAAGGGTCTCAGGTTTGGTATAAGCATTGATATATCACATCTCATGCTATAGGAAGGGTCTCAGGATTGGAATGGAAGGAGTTGGATATCACATCTCATGTTATAGGAAGGATCTCAGGTTTGGTATTAGAAGCATTGAGACATCACATCTCATGCTATAGGAAGGGTCTCAGGATTGGAATGGGAAGGAGTTGGATATCAAATCTCATGCTATAGGAAGGGTCTCAGGATTGGAATGGGAAGGAGTTGGATATCACATCTCATGCTAAAGGAAGGGTCTCAGGTTTGGTAGAAGCATTGAGATATCACATCTCATGCTATAGGAAGGGTCTCAGGATTGGAATGGGAAGGACTTAGATATCACATATCATGCTATAGGGAGGGTCTCAGTTTTGATATTAGAAGCATTGAGATATCACATCTCATGCTATCAGAAGTGTCTCAGGATTGGAATGGGAAGGAGCTGGATATCACATCTCATGCTAAAGGAAGGGTCTCAGGTTTGGAACGGGAAGGAGTTGGATATCACATCTCATGTTATAGGAAGGGTCTCAGGTTTGGTATAAACATTGAGATATCACATCTCTGCTATCGGAAGTGTCTCAGGATTGGAATGGGAAGGAGTTGGATATCCCATCTCATGTTATAGGATGGGTCTCAGGTTTGTTATTGGAATCATTGAGATATCATATTGCATGCTGTAGGAAGGGTCTAAGGGTTGGAATGTGAAGGACTTGGATATCACATCTCATGCTATAGATAGGCTCTTAGGTTTGGAAAGGGAAGGAGTTGGATCTCACATTTCATGTTAGAGGAAGGATCTCAGGTTTGGTATTAGAAGCATTGAGATATCACATCTCATGCTATAGGAAGGGTCTCAGGATTAGAATGGGAAGGAGTTGGATATCACATCTCATGCTATAGGAAGGGTCTCAGGTTTGGTATAAGCATTGAGATATCACATCTCATGCTATAGGAAGGGTCTCAGGATTGGAATTGAATGAGTTGGATATCAGATCTCATGTTATAGGAAGGATCTCAGGTTTGGTATTAGAAGCATTGAGACATCACATCTCATGCTATAGGAAGGGTCTCAGGATTGGAATGGGAAGGAGTTGGATATCAAATCTCATGCTATAGGAAGGGTCTCAGGATTGGAATGGGAAGGAGTTGAATATGACATCTCATGCCGTAGGAAGGGTCTCAGGTTTGGTATAAACATTGAGATATCACATCTCTGCTATCAAAAGGGTCTCAGGATTGGAATGGGAAGGAGTTGGATATCCCATCTCATGTTATAGGAAGAGTCTCAAGTTTGGTATTAGAAGCATTGAGATATCACATCTCATGCTATAGGAAGTGTCTCAGGATTGGAATGGGAAGGACTTGGATATCACATCTCATGCTATAGGTAGGGTCTCAAGTTTGACATTAGAAGCATTGAGATATCACATCTCATGCTATAGGAAGGGTCTGAGGATTGGAATGGGAAGGAGTTGGATATCACATCTCCTGCTATGGGAAGGGTCTCAAGTTTGGTATAAGCAGTGAGATATCACATCTCATGCTATAGGAAGGGTCTGAGGATTGGAATGGGAAGGAGTTGGATATCACATCTCCTGCTATGGGAAGGGTCTCAAGTTTGGTATAAGCAGTGAGATATCACATCTCATGCTATAAGAAGTGTCTCAGGATTGGAATGGGAAGGAGTTGGATATCACATCTCATGTTATAGGAAGGATCTCAGGTTTGGTATAAGCATTGAGATATCACATCTCTGCTATCGGAAGGGTCTCAAGATTGGAATGGGAAGGAGTTGGATATTCCCATCTCATGTTATAGGAAGGGTCTCAGGTTTGGTATTAGAAGCATTGAGATATCACATCTCATGCTATAGGAAGGGTCTCAGGATTGGAATGGGAAGGACTTGGATATCACATCTCATGCTATAGGGAGGGTCTCAAGTTTGATATTAGAAGCTTTGAGATATCACATCTCATGATATCGGAAGGGTCTCAGGATTGGAATGGGAAGGAGTTGGATATCACATCTCATGATAAAGGAAGGGTCTAAGGTTTGGAAGGGGAAGGATTTGGATATCACATCTCATGTTATATTACGGGTCTCAGGTTTGGTATTAGAAGCATTGAGATATCAAGTCTCATAGTATAGGAAGGGTCTCAGAATTGGAATGGGAAGGAGTTGGATATCCCATCTCATGTTATAGGAAGAGTCTCTGGTTTGGTATTAGAATCATTGAGATATCACATCGCATGCTGTAGGAAGGGTCTAAGGATTGGAATGGGATGGACTTGGATATCACATCTCATGTTATAGGTAGGCTCTCAGGTTTGGTATAAGCATTGAGATATCACATCTCATGCTATAGGAAGGGTCTCAGAATTGGAATGGGAAGGAGTTGGATATCACATCTCAAGCTATAGGAAGGGTCTCAGTATTGGAATGGGAAGGACTTGGATATCACATCTCATGCTATAGGAAGGCTCTCAGGTTTGGAAGGGGAAAGAGTTGGATATCTCATTTCATGTTAGAGGTAGGATCTCAGGTTTGGTATTAGAGGCATTGAGATATCACATCTCATGCTATCAGAAGGGTCTCAGGAATGGAATGGGAAGGAGTTAGATATCACATCTCATGCTAAAGGGAGGGTCTCAGGTTTGGAAGGGGAAGGATTTGGATATCACATCTCATGTTATAGGAAGGATCTCAGGTTTGGTATTAGAAGCATTGAGATATCACATCTCATGCTGTCGGAAGGATCTCAGGTTTGGTATTAGAAGCATTGAGATATCACATCTCATGCTATCAGAAGAGTCTCAGGATTGGAATAGGAAGGAGTTGGATATCACATTTCATGCTAAAGGGAGGGTCTCAGGTTTGGAAGGGGAAGGATTTGGATATCACATCTCATGTTATCGGAAGGATCTCACGTTTGGAATTAGAAGTATTGAGATATCATATCTCATGCTATAGGAAGGGTCTCAGGATTGGAATGGGAAGGAGTTGGATATCACATCTCATGCTATAGGGAGGGTCTCAGGATTGGAATGGGAAGGACTTAGATATCACATATCATGCTATAGGGAGGGTCTCAGTTTTGATATTAGAAGCATTGAGATATCACATCTCATGCAATCGGAAGTGTCTCAGGATTGGAATGGGAAGGAGCTGGATATCACATCTCATGCTAAAGGAAGGGTCTCAGGTTTGGAACGGGAAGGATTTGGATATCACATCTCATGTTATAGGAAGGGTCTCAGGTTTGGTATAAGCATTGAGATATCACATCTCTGCTATCGGAAGTGTCTCAGGATTGGAATGGGAAGGAGTTGGATATCCCATCTCATGTTATAGGACGGGTCTCAGGTTTGGTATTAGAATCATTGAGATATCATATTGCATGCTGTTGGAAGGGTCTAAGGGTTGGAATGTGAAGGACTTGGATATCACATCTCATGCTATAGATAGGCTCTTAGGTTTGGAAAGGGAAGGAGTTGGATATCACATTTCATGTTAGAGGAAGGATCTCAGGTTTGGTATTAGAAGCATTGAGATATCACATCTCATGCTATAGGAAGGGTCTCAGGATTGGAATGGGAAGCAGTTGGATATCACATCTCATGCTATAGGAAGGGTCTCAGGTTTGGTATAAGCCTTGAGATATCACATCTCATGCTATAGGACGGGTCTCAGGATTGGAATGGAAGGAGTTGGATATCACCTCTCATGTTATAGGAAGGATCTCAGGTTTGGTATTAGAAGCATTGAGACATCACATCTCATGCTATAGGAAGGGTCTCAAGGTTGGAATGGGAAGGAGTTGGATATCACATCTCATCCAATAGGAAGGGTCTAAGGATTGGAATGGGATGGACTTGGATATCACATCTCATGTTATAGGTAGGCTCTCAGGTTTGGTATAAGCATTGAGATATCACATCTCATGCTATAGGAAGGGTCTCAGAATTGGAATGGGAAGGAGTTGGATATCACATCTCAAGCTATAGGAAGGGTCTCAGTATTGGAATGGGAAGGACTTGGATATCACATCTCATGCTATAGGAAGGCTCTCAGGTTTGGAAGGGGAAAGAGTTGGATATCTCATTTCATGTTAGAGGTAGGATCTCCGGTTTGGTATTAGAGGCATTGAGATATCACATCTCATGCTATCAGAAGGGTCTCAGGAATGGAATGGGAAGGAGTTAGATATCACATCTCATGCTAAAGGGAAGGTCTCAGGTTTGGAAGGGGAAGGATTTGGATATCACATCTCATGTTATAGGAAGGATCTCAGGTTTGGTATTAGAAGCATTGAGATATCACATCTCATGCTATCGGAAGGATCTCAGGTTTGGTATTAGAAGCATTGAGATATCACATCTCATGCTATCAGAAGAGTCTCAGGATTGGAATAGGAAGGAGTTGGATATCACATTTCATGCTAAAGGGAGGGTCTCAGGTTTGGAAGGGGAAGGATTTGGATATCACATCTCATGTTATCGGAAGGATCTCACGTTTGGTATTAGAAGTATTGAGGTATCATATCTCATGCTATAGGAAGGGTCTCAGGATTGGAATGGGAAGGAGTTGGATATCACATCTCATGCTATAGGGAGGGTCTCAGGATTGGAATGGGAAGGACTTAGATATCACATATCATGCTATAGGGAGGGTCTCAGTTTTGATATTAGAAGCATTGAGATATCACATCTCATGCTATCGGAAGTGTCTCAGGATTGGAATGGGAAGGAGCTGGATATCACATCTCATGCTAAAGGAAGGGTCTCAGGTTTGGAACGGGAAGGATTTGGATATCACATCTCATGTTATAGGAAGGGTCTCAGGTTTGGTATAAGCATTGAGATATCACATCTCTGCTATCGGAAGTGTCTCAGGATTGGAATGGGAAGGAGTTGGATATCCCATCTCATGTTATAGGACGGGTCTCAGGTTTGTTATTAGAATCATTGAGATATCATATTGCATGCTGTAGGAAGGGTCTAAGGGTTGGAATGTGAAGGACTTGGATATCACATCTCATGCTATAGATAGGCTCTTAGGTTTGGAAAGGGAAGGAGTTGGATATCACATTTCATGTTAGAGGAAGGATCTCAGGTTTGGTATTAGAAGCATTGAGATATCACATCTCATGCTATAGGAAGGGTTTCAGGATTGGAATGGGAAGCAGTTGGATATCACATCTCATGCTATAGGAAGGGTCTCAGGTTTGGTATAAGCCTTGAGATATCACATCTCATGCTATAGGACGGGTCTCAGGATTGGAATGGAAGGAGTTGGATATCACATCTCATGTTATAGGAAGGATCTCAGGTTTGGTATTAGAAGCATTGAGACATCACATCTCATGCTATAGGAAGGGTCTCAAGGTTGGAATGGGAAGGAGTTGAATATCACATCTCATCCAATAGGAAGGGTCTCAGGTTTGGAATGGGAAGGAATTGGATATCACATCTCATGTTATAGGAAGGATCTCAGGTTTGGTATTAGAAGCATTGAGATATCACATCTCATGCTATAGGAAGGGTCTCAGGATTGGAATGTGAAGGATTTGGATATCACATCTCATGCTAAAGGAAGGGTCTCAGGTTTGGTAGAAGCATTGAGATATCACGTTGCTGCTATCGGAAGGGTCTCAGGATTGGATTGGGAAGGAGTTGGATATCCCTTCTCATGCTATAGGAAGGGTCTCAGGATTTGAATGGCAAGGAGTTGGATATCACATCTCATGCCATAGGAAGGGACTCAGGTTTGGTATAAGCATTGAGATATCACATCTCTGCTATCGGAAGGGTCTCAGGATTGGATTGGGAAGGAGTTGGATATCCCTTCTCATGCTATAGGAAGTGTCTCAGGTTGGAATGGGAAGGAGTTGGATATCACATCTCATGTTATAGGAAGGGTCTCAGGATTGGAATGGGAAGGATTTGGATATCACATCTCTTGCTATAGGAAGGGTCTCAGGATTGGAATGGGTAGGAGTTGGATATTACTTTCTTGCTATAGGAAGGGTCTCATGTTTGGAATGGGAAGGAGTTGGATATCACATATGCTATAGTTAGTGTCTCAGGTTTGGAACGGGAAGGAGTTGGATATCACATCTCATGTTATAGGAAGGGTCTCAGGTTTGGTATAAGCATTGAGATATCACATCTCTGCTATCGGAAGCGGCTCAGGATTGGAATGGGAAGGAGTTGGATATCCCATCTCATGTTATAGGAAGAGTCTCTGGTTTGGTATTAGAATTATTGAGATATCACATCGCATGCTGTAGGAAGGGTCTAAGGATTGGAATGGGATAGACTTGGATATCACATCTCATGTTATAGGTAGGCTCTCAGGTTTGGTATAAGCATTGAGATATCACATCTCATGCTATAGGAAGGGTCTCAGGATTGGAATGGGAAGGAATTGGATATCACATCTCATGCTATAGGAAGGGTCTCAGATTTGGTATAAGCATTGAGATATCACATCTCATGCTAAAGGAAGGGTCTCAGGATTGGAATGGGAAGGAGTTGTATATGACATCTCAGGCCATAGGAAGGTTCTCAGGTTTGGTATAAGCATTGAGATATCACATCTCTGCTATCGGAAAGGTCTCAGGATTGGAATGGGAAGGAGTTGGATATCCCATCTCATGTTATAGGAAGGGTCTCAGGTTTGGTATTAGAAGCATAGAGATATCACATCTCATGCTATAGGAAGGGTCTCAGGATTGGAATGGGAAGGACTTGGATGTCACATCTCATGCTATAGGGAGGGTCTCAAGTTTGATATTAGAAGCATTGAGATAACAAATCTCATGATATCGGAAGGGTCTCAGGATTGGAATGGGAAGGAGTTGGATATCACATCTCATGATAAAGGAAGGGTCTAAGGTTTGGAAGGGGAAGGATTTGGATATCACATCTCATGTTATAGGACGGGTCTCAGGTTTAATATTAGAAGTATTGAGATATCAAGTCTCATGGTATAAGAAGGGTCTCAGAATTGGAATGGGAAGGAGTTGGATATCACACCTCAAGCTATAGGAAGGGTCTCAGGATTGGAATGGGAAGGAGTTTGATATCACATCTCATGCCATAGTATGGGTCTCAGGTTTGGTAGAAGCATTGGGATATCACATCTCATGCTATCGGAAGGGTATCAGTATTGGATTTGGAAGAAGTTGGATATCCCATCTCATGCTATAGGAATGGTCTCAGGTTGGAATGGGAAGGAGTTGGATATCACATTTCATGTTATAGGAAGGGTCTCAGGATTGGAATGCGAAGGACTTGGATATCATATCTCATGCTATAGGACGGGTCTCAGGTTTGTTATTAGAATCATTGAGATATCATATTGCATGCTATAGGAAGGGTCTCAGGATTGGAATGGGAAGCAGTTGGATATCACATCTCATGCTATAGGAAGGGTCTCAGGTTTGGTATAAGCCTTGAGATATCACATCTCATGCTATAGGACGGGTCTCAGGATTGGAATAGAAGGAGTTGGATATCACATCTCATGTTATAGGAAGGATCTCAGGTTTGGTATTAGAAGCATTGAGACATCACATCTCATGCTATAGGAAGGGTCTCAAGGTTGGAATGGGAAGGAGTTGGATATCACATCTCATCCAATAGGAAGGGTCTCAGGTTTGGAATGGGAAGGAATTGGATATCACATCTCATGTTATAGGAAGGATCTCAGGTTTGGTATTAGAAGCATTGAGATATCACATCTCATGCTATAGGAAGGGTCTCAGGATTGGAATGTGAAATATTTGGATATCACATCTCATGCTAAAGGAAGGGTCTCAGGTTTGGTAGAAGCACTGAGATATCACGTCGCTGCTATCGGAAGGGTCTCAGGATTGGATTGGGAAGGAGTTGGATATCACATCTCATGCTATAGGAAGGGTCTCAGATTTGGTATAAGCATTGAGATATCACATCTCATGCTAAAGGAAGGGTCTCAGGATTGGAATGGGAAGGAGTTGTATATGACATCTCAGGCCATAGGAAGGTTCTCAGGTTTGGTATAAGCATTGAGATATCACATCTCTGCTATCGGAAAGGTCTCAGGATTGGAATGGGAAGGAGTTGGATATCCCATCTCATGTTATAGGAAGGGTCTCATGTTTGGTATTAGAAGCATAGAAATATCACATCTCATGCTATAGGAAGGGTCTCAGGATTGGAATGGGAAGGACTTGGATGTCACATCTCATACTGTAGGGAGGGTCTCAAGTTTGATATTAGAAGCATTGAGATAACAAATCTCATGATATCGGAAGTGTCTCAGGATTGGAATGGGAAGGAGTTGGATATCACATCTCATGTTATAGGAAGGATCTCAGGTTTGGTATAAGCATTGAGATATCACATCTCTGCTATCGGAAGGGTCTCAAGATTGGAATGGGAAGGAGTTGGATATTCCCATCTCATGTTATAGGAAGGGTCTCAGGATTGGAATGGGTAGGAGTTGGATATTACTTTCTTGCTATAGGAAGGGTCTCATGTTTGGAATGGGAAGGAGTTGGATATCACATATGCTATAGTTAGTGTCTCAGGTTTGGAACGGGAAGGAGTTGGATATCACATCTCATGTTATAGGAAGGGTCTCAGGTTTGGTATAAGCATTGAGATATCACATCTCTGCTATCGGAAGCGGCTCAGGATTGGAATGGGAAGGAGTTGGATATCCCATCTCATGTTATAGGAAGAGTCTCTGGTTTGGTATTAGAATCATTGAGATATCACATCGCATGCTGTAGGAAGGGTCTAAGGATTGGAATGGGATGGACTTGGATATCACATCTCATGTTATAGGTAGGCTCTCAGGTTTGGTATAAGCATTGAGATATCACATCTCATGCTATAGGAAGGGTCTCAGGATTGGAATGGGAAGGAATTGGATATCACATCTCAGGCTATAGGAAGGGTCTCAGGATTGGAATGGGAAGGAGTTGGATATCACATCTCATGCTATAGGAAGGGTCTCAGGTTTGGAATAAGCATTGATATATCACATCACATGCTATAGGAAGGGTCTCAGGATTGGAATGGAAGGAGTTGGATATCACATCTCATGTTATAGGAAGGATCTCAGGTTTGGTATTAGAAGCATTGAGACATCACATCTCATGCTATAGGAAGGGTCTCAGGATTGGAATGGGAAGGAGTTGGATATCAAATCTCATGCTATAGGAAGGGTCTCAGGATTGGAATGGGAAGGAGTTGGATATCACATCTCATGCTAAAGGAAGGGTCTCAGGTTTGGTAGAAGCATTGAGATATCACATCTCATGCTATAGGAAGGGTCTCAGGATTGGAATGGGAAGGACTTAGATATCACATATCATGCTATAGGGAGGGTCTCAGTTTTGATATTAGAAGCATTGAGATATCACATCTCATGCTATCAGAAGTGTCTCAGGATTGGAATGGGAAGGAGCTGGATATCACATCTCATGCTAAAGGAAGGGTCTCAGGTTTGGAACGGGAAGGAGTTGGATATCACATCTCATGTTATAGGAAGGGTCTCAGGTTTGGTATAAACATTGAGATATCACATCTCTGCTATCGGAAGTGTCTCAGGATTGGAATGGGAAGGAGTTGGATATCCCATCTCATGTTATAGGATGGGTCTCAGGTTTGTTATTGGAATCATTGAGATATCATATTGCATGCTGTAGGAAGGGTCTAAGGGTTGGAATGTGAAGGACTTGGATATCACATCTCATGCTATAGATAGGCTCTTAGGTTTGGAAAGGGAAGGAGTTGGATCTCACATTTCATGTTAGAGGAAGGATCTCAGGTTTGGTATTAGAAGCATTGAGATATCACATCTCATGCTATAGGAAGGGTCTCAGGATTAGAATGGGAAGGAGTTGGATATCACATCTCATGCTATAGGAAGGGTCTCAGGTTTGGTATAAGCATTGAGATATCACATCTCATGCTATAGGAAGGGTCTCAGGATTGGAATGGAAGGAGTTGGATATCAGATCTCATGTTATAGGAAGGATCTCAGGTTTGGTATTAGAAGCATTGAGACATCACATCTCATGCTATAGGAAGGGTCTCAGGATTGGAATGGGAAGGAGTTGGATATCAAATCTCATGCTATAGGAAGGGTCTCAGGATTGGAATGGGAAGGAGTTGAATATGACATCTCATGCCGTAGGAAGGGTCTCAGGTTTGGTATAAACATTGAGATATCACATCTCTGCTATCAAAAGGGTCTCAGGATTGGAATGGGAAGGAGTTGGATATCCCATCTCATGTTATAGGAAGAGTCTCAAGTTTGGTATTAGAAGCATTGAGATATCACATCTCATGCTATAGGAAGTGTCTCAGGATTGGAATGGGAAGGACTTGGATATCACATCTCATGCTATAGGTAGGGTCTCAAGTTTGACATTAGAAGCATTGAGATATCACATCTCATGCTATAGGAAGGGTCTGAGGATTGGAATGGGAAGGAGTTGGATATCACATCTCCTGCTATGGGAAGGGTCTCAAGTTTGGTATAAGCAGTGAGATATCACATCTCATGCTATAGGAAGGGTCTGAGGATTGGAATGGGAAGGAGTTGGATATCACATCTCCTGCTATGGGAAGGGTCTCAAGTTTGGTATAAGCAGTGAGATATCACATCTCATGCTATAAGAAGTGTCTCAGGATTGGAATGGGAAGGAGTTGGATATCACATCTCATGTTATAGGAAGGATCTCAGGTTTGGTATAAGCATTGAGATATCACATCTCTGCTATCGGAAGGGTCTCAAGATTGGAATGGGAAGGAGTTGGATATTCCCATCTCATGTTATAGGAAGGGTCTCAGGTTTGGTATTAGAAGCATTGAGATATCACATCTCATGCTATAGGAAGGGTCTCAGGATTGGAATGGGAAGGACTTGGATATCACATCTCATGCTATAGGGAGGGTCTCAAGTTTGATATTAGAAGCTTTGAGATATCACATCTCATGATATCGGAAGGGTCTCAGGATTGGAATGGGAAGGAGTTGGATATCACATCTCATGATAAAGGAAGGGTCTAAGGTTTGGAAGGGGAAGGATTTGGATATCACATCTCATGTTATATTACGGGTCTCAGGTTTGGTATTAGAAGCATTGAGATATCAAGTCTCATAGTATAGGAAGGGTCTCAGAATTGGAATGGGAAGGAGTTGGATATCCCATCTCATGTTATAGGAAGAGTCTCTGGTTTGGTATTAGAATCATTGAGATATCACATCGCATGCTGTAGGAAGGGTCTAAGGATTGGAATGGGATGGACTTGGATATCACATCTCATGTTATAGGTAGGCTCTCAGGTTTGGTATAAGCATTGAGATATCACATCTCATGCTATAGGAAGGGTCTCAGAATTGGAATGGGAAGGAGTTGGATATCACATCTCAAGCTATAGGAAGGGTCTCAGTATTGGAATGGGAAGGACTTGGATATCACATCTCATGCTATAGGAAGGCTCTCAGGTTTGGAAGGGGAAAGAGTTGGATATCTCATTTCATGTTAGAGGTAGGATCTCAGGTTTGGTATTAGAGGCATTGAGATATCACATCTCATGCTATCAGAAGGGTCTCAGGAATGGAATGGGAAGGAGTTAGATATCACATCTCATGCTAAAGGGAGGGTCTCAGGTTTGGAAGGGGAAGGATTTGGATATCACATCTCATGTTATAGGAAGGATCTCAGGTTTGGTATTAGAAGCATTGAGATATCACATCTCATGCTGTCGGAAGGATCTCAGGTTTGGTATTAGAAGCATTGAGATATCACATCTCATGCTATCAGAAGAGTCTCAGGATTGGAATAGGAAGGAGTTGGATATCACATTTCATGCTAAAGGGAGGGTCTCAGGTTTGGAAGTGGAAGGATTTGGATATCACATCTCATGTTATCGGAAGGATCTCACGTTTGGTATTAGAAGTATTGAGATATCATATCTCATGCTATAGGAAGGGTCTCAGGATTGGAATGGGAAGGAGTTGGATATCACATCTCATGCTATAGGGAGGGTCTCAGGATTGGAATGGGAAGGACTTAGATATCACATATCATGCTATAGGGAGGGTCTCAGTTTTGATATTAGAAGCATTGAGATATCACATCTCATGCAATCGGAAGTGTCTCAGGATTGGAATGGGAAGGAGCTGGATATCACATCTCATGCTAAAGGAAGGGTCTCAGGTTTGGAACGGGAAGGATTTGGATATCACATCTCATGTTATAGGAAGGGTCTCAGGTTTGGTATAAGCATTGAGATATCACATCTCTGCTATCGGAAGTGTCTCAGGATTGGAATGGGAAGGAGTTGGATATCCCATCTCATGTTATAGGACGGGTCTCAGGTTTGGTATTAGAATCATTGAGATATCATATTGCATGCTGTTGGAAGGGTCTAAGGGTTGGAATGTGAAGGACTTGGATATCACATCTCATGCTATAGATAGGCTCTTAGGTTTGGAAAGGGAAGGAGTTGGATATCACATTTCATGTTAGAGGAAGGATCTCAGGTTTGGTATTAGAAGCATTGAGATATCACATCTCATGCTATAGGAAGGGTCTCAGGATTGGAATGGGAAGCAGTTGGATATCACATCTCATGCTATAGGAAGGGTCTCAGGTTTGGTATAAGCCTTGAGATATCACATCTCATGCTATAGGACGGGTCTCAGGATTGGAATGGAAGGAGTTGGATATCACCTCTCATGTTATAGGAAGGATCTCAGGTTTGGTATTAGAAGCATTGAGACATCACATCTCATGCTATAGGAAGGGTCTCAAGGTTGGAATGGGAAGGAGTTGGATATCACATCTCATCCAATAGGAAGGGTCTAAGGATTGGAATGGGATGGACTTGGATATCACATCTCATGTTATAGGTAGGCTCTCAGGTTTGGTATAAGCATTGAGATATCACATCTCATGCTATAGGAAGGGTCTCAGAATTGGAATGGGAAGGAGTTGGATATCACATCTCAAGCTATAGGAAGGGTCTCAGTATTGGAATGGGAAGGACTTGGATATCACATCTCATGCTATAGGAAGGCTCTCAGGTTTGGAAGGGGAAAGAGTTGGATATCTCATTTCATGTTAGAGGTAGGATCTCCGGTTTGGTATTAGAGGCATTGAGATATCACATCTCATGCTATCAGAAGGGTCTCAGGAATGGAATGGGAAGGAGTTAGATATCACATCTCATGCTAAAGGGAAGGTCTCAGGTTTGGAAGGGGAAGGATTTGGATATCACATCTCATGTTATAGGAAGGATCTCAGGTTTGGTATTAGAAGCATTGAGATATCACATCTCATGCTATCGGAAGGATCTCAGGTTTGGTATTAGAAGCATTGAGATATCACATCTCATGCTATCAGAAGAGTCTCAGGATTGGAATAGGAAGGAGTTGGATATCACATTTCATGCTAAAGGGAGGGTCTCAGGTTTGGAAGGGGAAGGATTTGGATATCACATCTCATGTTATCGGAAGGATCTCACGTTTGGTATTAGAAGTATTGAGGTATCATATCTCATGCTATAGGAAGGGTCTCAGGATTGGAATGGGAAGGAGTTGGATATCACATCTCATGCTATAGGGAGGGTCTCAGGATTGGAATGGGAAGGACTTAGATATCACATATCATGCTATAGGGAGGGTCTCAGTTTTGATATTAGAAGCATTGAGATATCACATCTCATGCTATCGGAAGTGTCTCAGGATTGGAATGGGAAGGAGCTGGATATCACATCTCATGCTAAAGGAAGGGTCTCAGGTTTGGAACGGGAAGGATTTGGATATCACATCTCATGTTATAGGAAGGGTCTCAGGTTTGGTATAAGCATTGAGATATCACATCTCTGCTATCGGAAGTGTCTCAGGATTGGAATGGGAAGGAGTTGGATATCCCATCTCATGTTATAGGACGGGTCTCAGGTTTGTTATTAGAATCATTGAGATATCATATTGCATGCTGTAGGAAGGGTCTAAGGGTTGGAATGTGAAGGACTTGGATATCACATCTCATGCTATAGATAGGCTCTTAGGTTTGGAAAGGGAAGGAGTTGGATATCACATTTCATGTTAGAGGAAGGATCTCAGGTTTGGTATTAGAAGCATTGAGATATCACATCTCATGCTATAGGAAGGGTTTCAGGATTGGAATGGGAAGCAGTTGGATATCACATCTCATGCTATAGGAAGGGTCTCAGGTTTGGTATAAGCCTTGAGATATCACATCTCATGCTATAGGACGGGTCTCAGGATTGGAATGGAAGGAGTTGGATATCACATCTCATGTTATAGGAAGGATCTCAGGTTTGGTATTAGAAGCATTGAGACATCACATCTCATGCTATAGGAAGGGTCTCAAGGTTGGAATGGGAAGGAGTTGAATATCACATCTCATCCAATAGGAAGGGTCTCAGGTTTGGAATGGGAAGGAATTGGATATCACATCTCATGTTATAGGAAGGATCTCAGGTTTGGTATTAGAAGCATTGAGATATCACATCTCATGCTATAGGAAGGGTCTCAGGATTGGAATGTGAAGGATTTGGATATCACATCTCATGCTAAAGGAAGGGTCTCAGGTTTGGTAGAAGCATTGAGATATCACGTTGCTGCTATCGGAAGGGTCTCAGGATTGGATTGGGAAGGAGTTGGATATCCCTTCTCATGCTATAGGAAGGGTCTCAGGATTTGAATGGCAAGGAGTTGGATATCACATCTCATGCCATAGGAAGGGACTCAGGTTTGGTATAAGCATTGAGATATCACATCTCTGCTATCGGAAGGGTCTCAGGATTGGATTGGGAAGGAGTTGGATATCCCTTCTCATGCTATAGGAAGTGTCTCAGGTTGGAATGGGAAGGAGTTGGATATCACATCTCATGTTATAGGAAGGGTCTCAGGATTGGAATGGGAAGGATTTGGATATCACATCTCTTGCTATAGGAAGGGTCTCAGGATTGGAATGGGTAGGAGTTGGATATTACTTTCTTGCTATAGGAAGGGTCTCATGTTTGGAATGGGAAGGAGTTGGATATCACATATGCTATAGTTAGTGTCTCAGGTTTGGAACGGGAAGGAGTTGGATATCACATCTCATGTTATAGGAAGGGTCTCAGGTTTGGTATAAGCATTGAGATATCACATCTCTGCTATCGGAAGCGGCTCAGGATTGGAATGGGAAGGAGTTGGATATCCCATCTCATGTTATAGGAAGAGTCTCTGGTTTGGTATTAGAATTATTGAGATATCACATCGCATGCTGTAGGAAGGGTCTAAGGATTGGAATGGGATAGACTTGGATATCACATCTCATGTTATAGGTAGGCTCTCAGGTTTGGTATAAGCATTGAGATATCACATCTCATGCTATAGGAAGGGTCTCAGGATTGGAATGGGAAGGAATTGGATATCACATCTCATGCTATAGGAAGGGTCTCAGATTTGGTATAAGCATTGAGATATCACATCTCATGCTAAAGGAAGGGTCTCAGGATTGGAATGGGAAGGAGTTGTATATGACATCTCAGGCCATAGGAAGGTTCTCAGGTTTGGTATAAGCATTGAGATATCACATCTCTGCTATCGGAAAGGTCTCAGGATTGGAATGGGAAGGAGTTGGATATCCCATCTCATGTTATAGGAAGGGTCTCAGGTTTGGTATTAGAAGCATAGAGATATCACATCTCATGCTATAGGAAGGGTCTCAGGATTGGAATGGGAAGGACTTGGATGTCACATCTCATGCTATAGGGAGGGTCTCAAGTTTGATATTAGAAGCATTGAGATAACAAATCTCATGATATCGGAAGGGTCTCAGGATTGGAATGGGAAGGAGTTGGATATCACATCTCATGATAAAGGAAGGGTCTAAGGTTTGGAAGGGGAAGGATTTGGATATCACATCTCATGTTATAGGACGGGTCTCAGGTTTAATATTAGAAGTATTGAGATATCAAGTCTCATGGTATAAGAAGGGTCTCAGAATTGGAATGGGAAGGAGTTGGATATCACACCTCAAGCTATAGGAAGGGTCTCAGGATTGGAATGGGAAGGAGTTTGATATCACATCTCATGCCATAGTATGGGTCTCAGGTTTGGTAGAAGCATTGGGATATCACATCTCATGCTATCGGAAGGGTATCAGTATTGGATTTGGAAGAAGTTGGATATCCCATCTCATGCTATAGGAATGGTCTCAGGTTGGAATGGGAAGGAGTTGGATATCACATTTCATGTTATAGGAAGGGTCTCAGGATTGGAATGCGAAGGACTTGGATATCATATCTCATGCTATAGGACGGGTCTCAGGTTTGTTATTAGAATCATTGAGATATCATATTGCATGCTATAGGAAGGGTCTCAGGATTGGAATGGGAAGCAGTTGGATATCACATCTCATGCTATAGGAAGGGTCTCAGGTTTGGTATAAGCCTTGAGATATCACATCTCATGCTATAGGACGCGTCTCAGGATTGGAATAGAAGGAGTTGGATATCACATCTCATGTTATAGGAAGGATCTCAGGTTTGGTATTAGAAGCATTGAGACATCACATCTCATGCTATAGGAAGGGTCTCAAGGTTGGAATGGGAAGGAGTTGGATATCACATCTCATCCAATAGGAAGGGTCTCAGGTTTGGAATGGGAAGGAATTGGATATCACATCTCATGTTATAGGAAGGATCTCAGGTTTGGTATTAGAAGCATTGAGATATCACATCTCATGCTATAGGAAGGGTCTCAGGATTGGAATGTGAAATATTTGGATATCACATCTCATGCTAAAGGAAGGGTCTCAGGTTTGGTAGAAGCACTGAGATATCACGTCGCTGCTATCGGAAGGGTCTCAGGATTGGATTGGGAAGGAGTTGGATATCCCTTCTCATGCTATAGGAAGGGTCTCAGGATTTGAATGGCAAGGAGTTGGATATCACATCTCATGCCATAGGAAGGGTCTCAGGTTTGGTATAAGCATTGAGATATCACATCTCTGCTATCGGAAGGGTCTCAGGATTGGATTGGGAAGGAGTTGGATATCCCTTCTCATGCTATAGGAAGTGTCTCAGGTTGGAATGGGAAGGAGTTGGATATCACATCTCATGTTATAGGAAGGGTCTCAGGATTGGAATGGGAAGGATTTGGATATCACATCTCTTGCTATAGGAAGGGTCTCAGGATTGGAATGGGTAGGAGTTGGATATTACTTTCTTGCTATAGGAAGGGTCTCATGTTTGGAATGGGAAGGAGTTGGATATCACATATGCTATAGTTAGTGTCTCAGGTTTGGAACGGGAAGGAGTTGGATATCACATCTCATGTTATAGGAAGGGTCTCAGGTTTGGTATAAGCATTGAGATATCACATCTCTGCTATCGGAAGCGGCTCAGGATTGGAATGGGAAGGAGTTGGATATCCCATCTCATGTTATAGGAAGAGTCTCTGGTTTGGTATTAGAATTATTGAGATATCACATCGCATGCTGTAGGAAGGGTCTAAGGATTGGAATGGGATAGACTTGGATATCACATCTCATGTTATAGGTAGGCTCTCAGGTTTGGTATAAGCATTGAGATATCACATCTCATGCTATAGGAAGGGTCTCAGGATTGGAATGGGAAGGAATTGGATATCACATCTCATGCTATAGGAAGGGTCTCAGATTTGGTATAAGCATTGAGATATCACATCTCATGCTAAAGGAAGGGTCTCAGGATTGGAATGGGAAGGAGTTGTATATGACATCTCAGGCCATAGGAAGGTTCTCAGGTTTGGTATAAGCATTGAGATATCACATCTCTGCTATCGGAAAGGTCTCAGGATTGGAATGGGAAGGAGTTGGATATCCCATCTCATGTTATAGGAAGGGTCTCAGGTTTGGTATTAGAAGCATAGAGATATCACATCTCATGCTATAGGAAGGGTCTCAGGATTGGAATGGGAAGGACTTGGATGTCACATCTCATGCTATAGGGAGGGTCTCAAGTTTGATATTAGAAGCATTGAGATAACAAATCTCATGATATCGGAAGGGTCTCAGGATTGGAATGGGAAGGAGTTGGATATCACATCTCATGATAAAGGAAGGGTCTAAGGTTTGGAAGGGGAAGGATTTGGATATCACATCTCATGTTATAGGACGGGTCTCAGGTTTAATATTAGAAGCATTGAGATATCAAGTCTCATGGTATAAGAAGGGTCTCAGAATTGGAATGGGAAGGAGTTGGATATCACACCTCAAGCTATAGCAAGGGTCTCAGGATTGGAATGGGAAGGAGTTTGATATCACATCTCATGCCATAGTATGGGTCTCAGGTTTGGTAGAAGCATTGGGATATCACATCTCATGCTATCGGAAGGGTATCAGTATTGGATTTGGAAGAAGTTGGATATCCCATCTCATGCTATAGGAAGGGTCTCAGGTTGGAATGGGAAGGAGTTGGATATCACATTTCATGTTATAGGAAGGGTCTCAGGATTGGAATGGGAAGGACTTGGATATCATATCTCATGCTATAGGACGGGTCTCAGGTTTGTTATTAGAATCATTGAGATATCATATTGCATGCTGTAGGAAGGGTTAAGGATTGGAATGGGAAGGACCTGGATATCACATATCATGCTATAGAACGGCTCTCAGGTTTGGAAAGGGAAGGAGTTGGATATCACATCTCATGTTATAGGATGGATCTCAGGTTTGGTATTAGAAGTATTGAGATATCACATCTCATGTTATCGGAAGGATCTCAGGTTTGGTATTAGAAGTATTGAGATATCACAACTCATGCTATAGGAAGGGTTTCAGGATTGGAATGGGAAGGAGTTGGATATCACATCTCATGCTAAAGGAAGGGTCTCAGGTTTGGTAGAAGCATTGAGATATCACATCTCATGCTATAGGAAGGGTCTCAGGATTGGAATGGGAAGGACTTAGATATCACATATCATGCTATAGGGAGGGTCTCAGTTTTGATATTAGAAGCATTGAGATATCACATCTCATGCTATCGGAAGTGTCTCAGGATTGGAATGGGAAGGAGCTGGATATCACATCTCATGCTAAAGGAAGGGTGTCAGGTTTGGAACGGGAAGGAGTTGGATATCACATCTCATGTTATAGGAAGGGTCTCAGGTTTGGTATAAACATTGAGATATCACATCTCTGCTATCGGAAGTGTCTCAGGATTGGAATGGGAAGGAGTTGGATATCCCATCTCATGTTATAGGACGGGTCTCAGGTTTGTTATTAGAATCATTGAGATATCATATTGCATGCTGTAGGAAGGGTCTAAGGGTTGGAATGTGAAGGACTTGGATATCACATCTCATGCTATAGATAGGCTCTTAGGTTTGGAAAGGGAAGGAGTTGGATCTCACATTTCATGTTAGAGGAAGGATCTCAGGTTTGGTATTAGAAGCATTGAGATATCACATCTCATGCTATAGGAAGGGTCTCAGGATTGGAATGGGAAGGAGTTGGATATCACATCTCATGCTATAGGAAGGGTCTCAGGTTTGGTATAAGCATTGAGATATCACATCTCATGCTATAGGAAGGGTCTCAGGATTGGAATGGGAAGGAGTTGGATATCAAATCTCATGCTATAGGAAGCGTCTCAGGATTGGAATGGGAAGGAGTTGAATATGACATCTCATGCCGTAGGAAGGGTCTCAGGTTTGGTATAAACATTGAGATATCACATCTCTGCTATCAAAAGGGTCTCAGGATTGGAATGGGAAGGAGTTGGATATCCCATCTCATGTTATAGGAAGAGTCTCAGGTTTGGTATTAGAAGCATTGAGATATCACATCTCATGCTATAGGAAGTGTCTCAGGATTGGAATGGGAAGGAGTTGGATATCACATCTCATGTTATAGGAAGGGTCTCAGGATTGGAATGGGAAGGATTTGGATATCACATCTCTTGCTATAGGAAGGGTCTCAGGATTGGAATGGATAGGAGTTGGATATTACTTTCTTGCTATAGGAAGGGTCTCATGTTTGGAATGGGAAGGAGTTGGATATCACATATGCTATAGTTAGTGTCTCAGGTTTGGAACGGGAAGGAGTTGGATATCACATCTCATGTTATAGGAAGGGTCTCAGGTTTGGTATAAGCATTGAGATATCACATCTCTGCTATCGGAAGCGGCTCAGGATTGGAATGGGAAGGAGTTGGATATCCCATCTCATGTTATAGGAAGAGTCTCTGGTTTGGTATTAGAATCATTGAGATATCACATCGCATGCTGTAGGAAGGGTCTAAGGATTGGAATGGGATGGACTTGGATATCACATCTCATGTTATAGGTAGGCTATCAGGTTTGGTATAAGCATTGAGATATCACATCTCATGCTATAGGAAGGGTCTCAGGATTGGAATGGGAAGGAATTGGATATCACATCTCATGCTATAGGAAGGGTCTCAGATTTGGTATAAGCATTGAGATATCACATCTCATGCTAAAGGAAGGGTCTCAGGATTGGAATGGGAAGGAGTTGTATATGACATCTCAGGCCATAGGAAGGTTCTCAGGTTTGGTATAAGCATTGAGATATCACATCTCTGCTATCGGAAAGGTCTCAGGATTGGAATGGGAAGGAGTTGGATATCCCATCTCATGTTATAGGAAGGGTCTCATGTTTGGTATTAGAAGCATAGAAATATCACATCTCATGCTATAGGAAGGGTCTCAGGATTGGAATGGGAAGGACTTGGATGTCACATCTCATACTATAGGGAGGGTCTCAAGTTTGATATTAGAAGCATTGAGATAACAAATCTCATGATATCGGAAGGGTCTCAGGATTGGAATGGGAAGGAGTTGGATATCACATCTCATGATAAAGGAAGGGTCTAAGGTTTGGAAGGGGAAGGATTTGGATATCACATCTCATGTTATAGGACGGGTCTCAGGTTTAATATTAGAAGCATTGAGATATCAAGTCTCATGGTATAAGAAGGGTCTCAGAATTGGAATGGGAAGGAGTTGGATATCACACCTCAAGCTATAGGAAGGGTCTCAGGATTGGAATGGGAAGGAGTTTGATATCACATCTCATGCCATAGTATGGGTCTCAGGTTTGGTAGAAGCATTGGGATATCACATCTCATGCTATCGTAAGGGTATCAGTATTGGATTTGGAAGAAGTTGGATATCCCATCTCATGCTATAGGAAGGGTCTCAGGTTGGAATGGGAAGGAGTTGGATATCACATTTCATGTTATAGGAAGGGTCTCAGGATTGGAATGGGAAGGACTTGGATATCATATCTCATGCTATAGGACGGGTCTCAGGTTTGTTATTAGAATCATTGAGATATCATATTGCATGCTGTAGGAAGGGTCTAAGGATTGGAATGGGAAGGACCTGGATATCACATCTCATGCTATAGAACGGCTCTCAGGTTTGGAAAGGGAAGGAGTTGGATATCACATCTCATGTTATAGGATGGATCTCAGGTTTGGTATTAGAAGTATTGAGATATCACATCTCATGCTATAGGAAGGGTCTCAGGATTGGAATGGGAAGGAGTTGGATATTACATCTCATGCTAAAGGAAGGGTCTCAGGTTTGGTAGAAGCATTGAGATATCACATCTCATGCTATAGGAAGGGTCTCAGGATTGGAATGGGAAGGACTTAGATATCACATATCATGCTATAGGGAGGGTCTCAGTTTTGATATTAGAAGCATTGAGATATCACATCTCATGCTATCGGAAGTGTCTCAGGATTGGAATGGGAAGGAGCTGGATATCACATCTCATGCTAAAGGAAGGGTCTCAGGTTTGGAACGGTAAGGAGTTGGATATCACATCTCATGTTATAGGAAGGGTCTCAGGTTTGGTATAAACATTGAGATATCACATCTCTGCTATCGGAAGTGTCTCAGGATTGGAATGGGAAGGAGTTGGATATCCCATCTCATGTTATAGGACGGGTCTCAGGTTTGTTATTAGAATCATTGAGATATCATATTGCATGCTGTAGGAAGGGTCTAAGGGTTGGAATGTGAAGGACTTGGATATCACATCTCATGCTATAGATAGGCTCTTAGGTTTGGAAAGGGAAGGAGTTGGATCTCACATTTCATGTTAGAGGAAGGATCTCAGGTTTGGTATTAGAAGCATTGAGATATCACATCTCATGCTATAGGAAGGGTCTCATGATTGGAATGGGAAGGAGTTGGATATCACATCTCATGCTATAGGAAGGGTCTCAGGTTTGGTATAAGCATTGAGATATCACATCTCATGCTATAGGAAGGGTCTCAGGATTGGAATGGAAGGAGTTGGATATCACATCTCATGTTATAGGAAGGATCTCAGGTTTGGTATTAGAAGCATTGAGACATCACATCTCATGCTATAGGAAGGGTCTCAGGATTGGAATGGGAAGGAGTTGGATATCAAATCTCATGCTATAGGAAGGGTCTCAGGATTGGAATGGGAAGGAGTTGAATATGACATCTCATGCCGTAGGAAGGGTCTCAGGTTTGGTATAAACATTGAGATATCACATCTCTGGTATCAAAAGGGTCTCAGGATTGGAATGGGAAGGAGTTGGATATCCCATCTCATGTTATAGGAAGAGTCTCAGGTTTGGTATTAGAAGCATTGAGATATCACATCTCATGCTATAGGAAGTGTCTCAGGATTGGAATGGGAAGGACTTGGATATCACATCTCATGCTATAGGTAGGGTCTCAAGTTTGACATTAGAAGCATTGAGATATCACATCTCATGCTATAGGAAGGGTCTGAGGATTGGAATGGGAATGAGTTGGATATCACATCTCCTGCTATGGGAAGGGTCTCAGGTTTGGTATAAGCAGTGAGATATCACATCTCATGCTATAGGAAGTGTCTCAGGATTGGAATGGGAAGGAGTTGGATATCACATCTCATGTTATAGGAAGGATCTCAGGTTTGGTATAAGCATTGAGATATCACATCTCTGCTATCGGAAGGGTCTCAAGATTGGAATGGGAAGGAGTTGGATATTCCCATCTCATGTTATAGGAAGGGTCTCAGGTTTGGTATTAGAAGCATCGAGATATCACATCTCATGCTATAGGAAGGGTCTCAGGATTGGAATGGGAAGGACTTGGATATCACATCTCATGCTATAGGGAGGGTCTCAAGTTTGATATTAGAAGCTTTGAGATATCACATCTCATGATATCGGAAGGGTCTCAGGATTGGAATGGGAATGAGTTGGATATCACATCTCATGATAAAGGAAGGGTCTAAGGTTTGGAAGGGGAAGGATTTGGATATCACATCTCATGTTATATTACGGGTCTCAGGTTTGGTATTAGAAGCATTGAGATATCAAGTCTCATAGTATAGGAAGGGTCTCAGAATTGGAATGGGAAGGAGTTGGATATCCCATCTCATGTTATAGGAAGAGTCTCTGGTTTGGTATTAAAATCATTGAGATATCACATCGCATGCTGTAGGAAGGGTCTAAGGATTGGAATGGGATGGACTTGGATATCACATCTCATGTTATAGGTAGGCTCTCAGGTTTGGTATAAGCATTGAGATATCACATCTCATGCTATAGGAAGGGTCTCAGAATTGGAATGGGAAGGAGTTGGTTATCACATCTCAAGCTATAGGAAGGGTCTCAGTATTGAAATGGGAAGGACTTGGATATCACATCTCATGCCATAGGAAGGCTCTCAGGTTTGGAAGGGGAAAGAGTTGGATATCTCATTTCATGTTAGAGGTAGGATCTCAGGTTTGGTATTAGAGGCATTGAGATATCACATCTCATGCTATCAGAAGGGTCTCAGGAATGGAATGGGAAGGAGTTAGATATCACATCTCATGCTAAAGGGAGGGTCTCAGGTTTGGAAGGGGAAGGATTTGGATATCACATCTCATGTTATAGGAAGGATCTCAGGTTTGGTATTAGAAGCATTGAGATATCACATCTCATGCTATCGGAAGGATCTCAGGTTTGGTATTAGAAGCATTGAGATATCACATCTCATGCTATCAGAAGAGTCTCAGGATTGGAATAGGAAGGAGTTGGATATCACATTTCATGCTAAAGGGAGGGTCTCAGGTTTGGAAGGGGAGGATTTGGATATCACATCTCATGTTATAGGAAGGATCTCACGTTTGGTATTAGAAGCATTGAGATATCAAATCTCATGCTATAGGAAGGGTCTCAGGATTGGAATGTGAAGGATTTGGATATCACATCTCATGCTAAAGGAAGGGTCTCAGGTTTGGTAGAAGCATTGAGATTTCACGTCTCTGCTATCGGAAGGGTCTCAGGATTGGATTGGGAAGGAGTTGGATATCCCTTTTCATGCTATAGGAAGGGTCTCAGGATTTGAATGGCAAGGAGTTGGATATCACATCTCATGCCATAGGAAGGGTCTCAGGTTTGGTATAAGCATTGAGATATCACATCTCTGCTATCGGAAGGGTCTCAGGATTGGATTGGGAAGGAGTTGGATATCCCTTCTCATGCTATAGGAAGTGTCTCAGGTTGGAATGGGAAGGAGTTGGATATCACATCTCATGTTATAGGAAGGGTCTCAGGATTGGAATGGGAAATATCCAAATCCTTCCCATTCCAATCCTGAGACCCTTCCTATAGCAAGAGATGTGATATCCAAATCCTTCCCATTCCAATCCTGAGACCCTTCCTATAACATGAGATGTGATATTCAACTCCTTCCCATTCCAACCTGAGACACTTCCTATAGCATGAGAAGGGATATCCAACTCCTTCCCAATCCAATCCTGAGAACCTTCCGATAGCAGAGATGTGATATCTCAATGCTTATACCAAACCTGAGACCCTTCCTATGGCATGAGATGTGATATCCAACTCCTTGCCATTCAAATCCTGAGACCCTTCCTATAGCATGAGATGTGATATCTCAATGCTTCTACCAAACCTGAGACCCTTCCTTTAGCATGAGATGTGATATCCAAATCCTTCACATTCCAATCCTGAGACCCTTCCTATAGCATGAGATGTGATATCTCAATGCTTCTAATACCAAACCTGAGATCCTTCCTATAACATGAGATGTGATATCCAATTCCTTCCCATTCCAAACCTGAGACCCTTCCTATTGGATGAGATGTGATATCCAACTCCTTCCCATTCCAACCCTGAGACCCTTCCTATACCATGAGATGTGATATCTCAATGCTTCTAATACCAAACCTGGGAACCGTCCTATAACATGAGATGTGATATCTCAATGTTTCTAATAAAAAACCTGAGACCCTTCCTATAACATGAGATGTGATATCCAATTCCTTCCCATTCCAGACCTGAGACCCTTCCTTTAGCATGAGATGTGATATCCAAATACTTCCCATTCCAATCCTAAAACCCTTCCTATAGCATGAGATGTGATATCTCAATGTTTCTAATAAAAAACCTGAGACCCTTCCTATAGCAAGAGATGTGATATCCAAATCCTTCCCATTCCAATCCTGAGACCCTTCCTGTATATAACATTAGATGTGATATCCAACTCCTTCCCATTCCAGCCTGAGACCCTTCCTATAGCATGAGATGTGATATCCAACTCCTTACCATTCAAATCCTGAGACCCTCCCTATAACAAGAGATGTCATATCCAACTCCTTCCCATTCCAAACCTGAGACCTTTCCTATAACATGAGATGTGATATCCAACTCCTTCCCATTCCAAACCTGAGACCCTTCCGATAGCATGAGATGTGATATCTCAATGCTTCAAAAACCAAACATGAGAACCATCCTATAACATGAGATGTGAAATCCAAATCCTTCCCTTCCCAAACCTGAGACTCTTCCTATAGCATGAGATGTGATATCTCAATGCTTCTACCAAACCTGAAACCCTTCCTATAGCATGAGATGTGATATCACAATGCTTCTAATACCAAACCTGAGACCCTTCCCATAGCATGAGATGTGATATCCAACTCCTTCCCATTCCAATCCTGAGACCCTTCCTATAGCATGAGATGTTATATCTCAATGTTTCTAATACCAAACCTGAGATCCTTCCTATAACATGAGATGTGATATCCAACTCCTTCCCATTCCAATCCCGAGACCCTTCCTATAGCATGAGATGTGATATCTCAATGCTTCTAATACCAAACCTAAGGTCCTTCCTATAACATGAGATGTGATATCCAAATCCTTCCCATTCCAAACCTGAGACCCTCCCTTTAGCATGAGATGTGATATCCAACTCCTTCCCATTCCAATCCTGATACCCTTCTGATAGCATGAGATGTGATATCTCAATGCCTCTAATACCAAACCTGAGATCCTACCTCTAACATGAAATGTGATATCCAACTCCTTCCTTTTCCAAACCTGAAACCCTTCCTACAGCATGAGATGTGTTAAGACGGATTTCTGAACTCTGTCCTGGTGGCGCAGAAGTTCAGAAGGCCAACCTAATTACTTGGAACAGGGTAACCTCTGGACGAGCCAGACCAATCAAGGTAGCGATCGCGGCGGTCAAGACTAGGTCTCAAGAGGGGTGAGGGTGACTGAAAGCCCGCAATGAGCACACAAGCAAGAGCGCTTACAAACTACTCCAAACAGTTGTTATATCAAAAATAGATACACATTTATTTTAAGGCCTTTAAAATAATGACCGTAGCGAGAAAATCACAATATCACAATATTAAACCAACACATACCATATCAACACAATATATATACAAATACACAGTCGCAAGCGTTTAAAGCACGAAATATGTAGTCCACCTGAAAGGAAAGGAAAACAGGCAGTGCGATAATGCTTTAGACTCAGTTCGCCTTCAGAGGCACCTAACTAGATGGAAGTCCGAGCCCTGCGAAGAGTGGAGCCTTGTGCTCAAAGTACCTGCCACGCCGGTGCCAACGGGCAAAAGGGGAAGCTCTTCGGAGGAAGTCAGGCAGTTCGGGTTAGTGCACAGCAGAAGGAGAACAGGTTCCGCAACTCAAGCGCAGCCTCCACAGCGGGCAGATGCAGAGCGCGAGTACGGCCAAAAGGGTGCTGTTTTTACACAGCAGGGAAAGCAATGGGATACTGCAGGAGGGCGACCAGATCCTAGCTAAACTACTCACCGGTCCCCGAAGCAAGCAGACCCAGGCTTCTCCACGTTAGTTTCAGCAGCTGGCAGGTTCAGAAGAGCAGGGAACGCCTCGAAGTCGTGTAGAGCAAAAAGACGTCCCAATCGACGAAACCAGCACAGTTTGTTGCCGCAGCAGGACAACGGAGCGGCCGTGTGTATTCAAGCCAAATGTACACTCCTCCCTTCAGACTTGGGAACGCCAAGTGTACGAAGCGTGGGAGAGTGACAAGGACTCGAAATACAACACAACCTGGCGGCAGTTACAGAGCAGGACTCCCTTGTAAGCTGGTCAGTCAACTGGATGGCCCAGAGACACTTCCGAAGGCTTACTTGGAGGGGGTGATGAAGTCGCCGGGAATAGCTGTTCCTGCTATTCCAAAGGTCGAAGCACCAGTACAGACACTTCTGGTTCGATCCAAGGAGGAAAGGGTTTCACAGGACGACAGCAGTGCAAAGGAGGATTCCTTCAGCGGGTCACCAGCGATTCCTCGGTCCAGCCTCTTGGTTGCAGGATACTTGGCTCCTGTATTCCTTCGTTCGTGAGAACTCAGGAGATCGACATGGTAGTGGTGTTTCCAGCTCCCTCTTATCCACGGTTCCCTTCGCGCCAAAACGGAGGGGAGCCAATGGGAGATCTGCACATCAACACACATACCATACGTGGACCAATCACGGACCACGGTGGTCCCAGGCATTCACACCACCCCAGACTCTCTGGCACCCAGGATGTGTATTGGGACCAGACATCCCAGCCCACACCCTGGAGGCACACAAACGACATGTAGAAGCCCGCGAAAGCAACCACGTTTCGCGGGAAAGTACATGCCCAAATAAGGAAGGCCCCGGGTCGCCCGACCTGGGGAAGGTGAAGGGAGCAAGACGGTCAGTGGACAGGACAAAGGAGCCTTGTGGACTGGCCATTTTGGGAGCCAGGCCACCATTTTGGGTTCAGTGCGAAAAACGTGCTCAGAACGCCAAAAGGAGCTCAAAATAAACAAAACGATCGCTGCCACCATTCCAGTCCCTGAATGACTTGCACCGATCAAATACCATCCTAAAAGAGTATCTAGGGCCCGTAGAAGGCTAGAGACCCAAGAGAGCTGTAACTGAGCTTACAGTGCCCTCTTGTGTCATGTTGCACTAAAGCCGCAACATGATAAACGAAACTACGGGAAACAGCGTTCCCCGGTACTGAATGTCTTAAGGGCATGTCAGTTTCCCCGTAAGAAAAGGAGCGAAAGCCCAGAGAAGTGCGGCAGAAGGCTGTACTTCTCTGGCAAAGTCAAGAACAAGGTTAAAAACAATAGCAAAAAGTTTAGGGGTTGCTACATGGAAGGAAAATTCCCTACAATTACGAAATCTTTCCTAACACTCGCCCCTCCCAGACTATGGACAGGGGGAACTAATCCACCCCTGGATGAGTCTCTTGTTCAGGTCGGTTAAACATTCTGGACAACCCATCAGCATTGCTATGTTGGACACCTGGCCTATGCTCAATAGTGAAGTCGAAGCCTTGAAGACTTATGGACCACCTAAGCAACTTTGGATTCTCCCCCTTCATGTTCATTAGCCACTTTAACGGCTTATGGTCAGTCTGCACAGTGAAGTGGGTCCCATAGAGGTAGGGCCTCAGCTTCCTTAGGGCCCACACAACAGAGAAACATTCTTTCTCTACCGTGGACCATCTGAGCTCTCTGTCCTTAAGCTGGCGACTAATAAAACCGATAGGGTGTTCCTTACCCTTCTCATGTACTTGTGATAGTACAGCTCCTATCCCAGTGTCAGAGGCATCCGTCTGCAAGATAAAAGGTCTTTGATAATCAGGGGCCCTGAGCACAGGGGCCTGGCACAAGGAGTCTTTTAAGCCATTGAAGGCCTTCTCACACTCGTCAGTCCAAGTTGCCTTCTTGGGTTTCTTCGGAGTTGTGAGGGCAGTCAGAGGAGCAGCTATGGTGCCATAGTCTGCCACAAAATTGCGATAATAACCCGTGAGTCCTAAGAAGGCTCTCACTTGGGTTTGCGTAGTGGGGGTAGGCCAGTCTTGTACTGCTTGTACTTTACTGGGTAGAGGCTGTATCCTCCCTCCACCTACTTCATGTCCAAGGTAAACCACTGAGCCTTGTCAAATCTGGCATTTACTAGCCTTTATGGTCAAGTGGGCTTTCTGAAGGGCCTGGAGCACAATCCTGAGGTGTTTCACATGGTCTTCCCAGGTGGCACTGAAAACTGCTATATCGTCTAGATATGCAAGACAGAATTCGTCCAACCCATTCAACACATGATTCACAAGCCTCTGGAAAGTGGCAGGTGCATTCTTCAACCCGAACGGCATTACCCGGAATTGGTAAAGGCCGTCTGGAGTAGAAAATGCTGTCTTCTCCTTGGCATGTTCTGCTAAAGCTATTTGCCAATAGCCAGCAGTGAGGTCAAACGTGCTGAGGTACTTGGAGGCACCCAACGTATCCACCAGCTCATCTGTTCGAGGCAAGGGGTGTGCATCTGTCTTGGTGACAGCATTCAGAGCCCTGTAATCCACGCAGAACCTCAATTCAGAAGTGCCTGCTTTTGGAACCAAAACCACAGGACTGGACCAAGGACTACTAGAGGGTTCAATCACCCCAAGGTCTAACATCTTGTTGACCTCGGTCTTAATATAAGACCGTACTTTATCTGACATCCTGTATCCCCTACTTTTGGTAGGTACACTGTCTCCTGTGTCAAAGTTATGTTTGCACCAAGGTGTCAAACCAGGGGACTGTGAAAACAGGGGGGAAAACTGCCTAAGCAAACTTTTCACCTCAGCCTGCTGATCAGAAGTCAGGTGAGGGGCCACTCGGACACCCTCAACGGAGCCATCTGAAGGACCGCTTTGGAACAGGTCGGGGAGAGGTTCTGACTCCTCTTCCTCAACATCTGAAGCCAGTAGCAGTGCTGCGATTTCGACTCTTGGGACGAAAGCCTTCAGCCTATTCACGTGAAACACTTTTGGAGCCTGTCCAGGCCTTCCAAGGTCCACTAAATAGTTCACCTCACCCAGGGGCTCCACCACTGTGTAAGGGCCTGACCATTTGTCCTGTAAAGCGCGAGGCCTTATTGGATTCATGATCAGGACGTGCTGACCAGGTGTAAAGTTGATGAGGGAAGCTTTATGGTCGTACCAATGTTTCACCAGCGCTTGCCCTGCCTTCAATTTATCACTAGCCAAGCCCATCAGAAGTACCATCCGTTTTCTGAGCCCTAGCACATAATCAACTACATTGGTAGTAACAGGGGGAGTGGGCATCTCCCATCCCTCTTTGACGATGGCTAAGGGTCCCCGTACGGGATGACCGAACAGAAGTTCGAAGGGGCTGAAGCCAACACCCTCCTGTGGTACCTCTCGGTAGGCAAACAGTAGGCATGGTAAAAGAAGATCCCATTTTCTTCTCTGGGGCTCCTCCAGAGCCCCAATCATGCTTTTTAACGTTCTGTTGAAACGTTCCACCAGACCATTGGTCTGGGGGTGGTATGCAGAAGAGAACTTGTAGGTGACCCCACATTCTTTCCACATAGCCTGCATATACTTCGACATAAAGTTGCTGCCACGATCTGACACAACTTCTTTAGGGAAGCCAACCCTAGTAAATATGCCGAGTAAAGCTTTTGCAACTGACTTGGCAGTTACAGTTTTCAATGGGATGGCCTCAGGATACCTGGTTGCATGGTCGACCAGCACCAGGATAAACCTATTGCCCGAGGATGTTTGCGGGTCAAGGGGACCAACGATGTCGATCCCTACCCTTTCAAATGGTACCCCCACAACTGGGAGCGGTACCAACGGAGCTTGGATTGTCGCGCCAACCTTACCAGACAACTGGCAGGAGGCACAACTCCTGCAGTGACTTTCTACTTGCACCCCCATCTTGGGCCAGTAGAAGTGCATGGATAACCTTTGCTTGGTCCTCTTCATACCAAGGTGACCAGCAAGGGGAACTTCATGCGCCAACTGCAGGAGGGAGGGCCTAACAGCAAGGGGAACCACCAACCTCCTATGGTCTCCTTCTGTAGACTCTGTGGGCTCACTATACAGGAGTCCACCTTCCCAATAAATCCTATGCTTCCCAGGAGGCTCACCCTCAAGCTGGGAGCAGGCCTGTCTCCTTAGGCCTTCCAGAGATGGGCACTCACGTTGGCCTTTACTGAATTCGTCCCTATCAGGACCTCCTTCAACTAACAAGTCTTTTAGTTCAGGATGATCGTTGGGGTCGAAAACTTCAGGCATCGCCACCTCCTCGTCAGGCCCGGGCGATTGACCAACTTCCTCCACCGCAGTGGTAGGCGAGCTCGGGGGAATATTCTCTTTCCCTCGTCTTGACTTGTAGACTCCCTTCGCCTTGGGTTTCCCCTTCGGCTGGGGCGGCGTATTGGACTTGGCCAATGCTGCCCGTGCTTGAGACCGTGTGTAGGGTCTTTCGGCAGTGTCTCCTACGAGCCCTAAAGCTCTGAGATCATTACCCAGCAAGACCTTTCCCGGGACGTTTCTCTGAATGCTCACTGGAATCCTGACTGCTGTACCATTTAAAGTAAGATTTACAGGGATCACGGGAAACATACGGAGGGGGCCGTCAGCAAACTTAGTGGGCATCAGAGTAGCTCTGGCAACTTCCTCTGAGTCTACCAAGGTAGAATCCACTACTGTTCGACTGCACCCACTATCCCTAAGAGCTGGAGTATCCACTCCATTGATCAGCACGCTGTCTTTAAAGTAGTGCTTGGTATTATCCGGAATCCTAGCATAAGCCTCTGCGACTTTAGGCTCCCAGGAACCCAGGGACACTAAAACTACCTCAGCCTCTATCCCGCTGGGAAATGAGTCTGAGGAGAAGGATGCTCCTGTAATCTCTTCTTCCTCGTAGGAGGAGAAGGCCAGATTAGCGGAGTGGACCCCCAAAGGTCTAACCTTACACCGGGGATCCCCCTTCACATGGTCAGTTGCTCCACAAGAAAAACAAGCCCCAGTGGGTCTGTTTACGTAGGGAGGCTTATTGTAACCAGAGTTCTGTTTCGGAGGCGAACCTCCACTACCCTGTGAGTTCTCTTGTGTCTTACCCTTGTTTTTCTTTTTGTGGCCCTTATGGGAAGAAGATTTAGCAGATTCCCCACCCTCCATATCTTTGGACTTTTTCCCTTCCTCCTGCTTACCAGGATTTTTGTCCTTATGGGACACTCGATGTGACACCCATAAGTCTGCTGCAATGGCCAGCTTCTTAGGATCTATCTCCTTCGAATCGGCCAAATGCTGCTTAAGCTCCGGGGAAGAAGAAGCAAAAATGTGTTCCAGCATGACCAGATTGATCATGCCTTCGAAGGTAGAAGCCTTATAACCTTCGACCCAGCCAGTTAAGTTTTTCAAAGATTCAGCGACATAAGATACCCAAGTACCACCTTCCTTTTTCTTATACTCCTGAAAACGCTTTAAATATTGGGCCGGAGTCTTCCCAAACTTTAAAATGAGAGTTTGCTTTAACATTGCGAAATCAGCCCGCTCAGCCTTCGACATTTCCATAATGGCACTGCAGCCAGAATGGGGCAGTCTACTGAGCAACCAAGCAATCTTATCAGCATTGTCAACTTCTTGAACCTCGCATGCATACTCAAACGCATTCAGCCAGTCCATAATGTCATTCCTTTCTTCATACACACTGAGCAGATCTTTCGGAAACCGTGGATGAGAGGAAGCCCCAGAGCCATGTCCAGTACCCTTGGACCCATTTGCAACCTGAAGCTTGGCCAGTTCCAACTGGTGATCCCTGTCTTTCTGTTTTTCTGCCTGTTCGATTTTTAGTTTGGCTATGCTGAATTCAAGCTCCTGCTGCCTAAACCGCAGCTCTTGCTTCTTGAATTCAAGCATAGCCTCCCCATCAACACTGGCAGAGGAAACATTAGACATCACATCCTCCCTGTCCTCGTGGTCGCGATGGATCAGTGCAGCGGCAGAACCGTCGGTTCTACCAGTGAGAGCAGCCCCACCACCTTCTGCACTGTCCTCGGAAGTTATAGCGTCAAGCTGCGCTTCTTGCCACGCCACGATTCTCTGGATCATTTCCAATTTAGTGCCTTGAGAGGAAACACCTCTCTCCGCACACATCTTCTTCAATGTTTCTGATTTGGAAGCATTTAAAGTTAACAAGGTATTTGCTTCCATACTGTTTGATAGGACTATGGCCTTTTTAAAGTTATATTACAACAATTCACTACGTGTACTGTTTGGAATAACCTGAAATGCCTTAGTTCGAGCGCAACACTGGATACCTTCAGTCGTATCCCACCGCTGTACACCAATTTGTTAAGACGGATTTCTGAACTCTGTCCTGGTGGCGCAGAAGTTCAGAAGGCCAACCTAATTACTTGGAACAGGGTAACCTCTGGACGAGCCAGACCAATCAAGGTAGCGATCGCGGCGGTCAAGACTAGGTCTCAAGAGGGGTGAGGGTGACTGAAAGCCCGCAATGAGCACACAAAGCAAGAGCGCTTACAAACTACTCCAAACAGTTGTTATATCAAAAATAGATACACATTTATTTTAAGGCCTTTAAAATAATGACCGTAGCGAGAAAATCACAATATCACAATATTAAACCAACACATACCATATCAACACAATATATATACAAATACACAGTCGCAAGCGTTTAAAGCACGAAATATGTAGTCCACCTGAAAGGAAAGGAAAACAGGCAGTGCGATAACGCTTTAGACTCAGTTCGCCTTCAGAGGCACCTAACTAGATGGAAGTCCGAGCCCTGCGAAGAGTGGAGCCTTGTGCTCAAAGTACCTGCCACGCCGGTGCCAACGGGCAAAAGGGGAAGCTCTTCGGAGGAAGTCAGGCAGTTCGGGTTAGTGCACAGCAGAAGGAGAACAGGTTCCGCAACTCAAGCGCAGCCTCCACAGCGGGCAGAAGCAGAGCGCGAGTACGGCCAAAAGGGTGCTGTTTTTACACAGCAGGGAAAGCAATGGGATACTGCAGGAGGGCGACCAGATCCTAGCTAAACTACTCACCGGTCCCCGAAGCAAGCAGACCCAGGCTTCTCCACGTTAGTTTCAGCAGCTGGCAGGTTCAGAAGAGCAGGGAATGCCTCGAAGTCGTGTAGAGCAAAAAGACGTCCCAATCGACGAAACCAGCACAGTTTGTTGCCGCAGCAGGACAACGGAGCGGCCGTGTGTATTCAAGCCAAATGTACGCTCCTCCCTTCAGACTTGGGAACGCCAAGTGTACGAAGCGTGGGAGAGTGACAAGGACTCGAAATACAACACAACCTGGCGGCAGTTACAGAGCAGGACTCCCTTGTAAGCTGGTCAGTCAACTGGATGGCCCAGAGACACTTCCGAAGGCTTACTTGGCAGGAGATGATGAAGTCGCCGGGAATAGCTGTTCCTGCTATTCCAAAGGTCGAAGCACCAGTACAGGCCTTCTGGTTCGATCCAAGGAGGAAAGGGTTTCACAGGACGACAGCAGTGCAAAGGAGGATTCCTTCAGCGGGTCACCAGCGATTCCTCGGTCCAGCCTCTTGGTTGCAGGATACTTGGCTCCTGTATTCCTTCGTTCGTGAGAACTCAGGAGATCGACATGGTAGTGGTGTTTCCAGCTCCCTCTTATCCACGGTTCCCTTCGCGCCAAAACGGAGGGGAGCCAATGGGAGATCCGCACATCAACACACATACCATACGTGGACCAATCACGGACCACGGTGGTCCCAGGCATTCACACCACCCCAGACTCTCTGGCACCCAGGATGTGTATTGGGACCAGACATCCCAGCCCACACCCTGGAGGCACACAAACGACATGTAGAAGCCCGCGAAAGCAACCACGTTTCGCGGGAAAGTACATGCCCAAATAAGGAAGGCCCCGGGTCGCCCGACCTGGGGAAGGTGAAGGAAGCAAGACGGTCAGTGGACAGGACAAAGGAGCCTCGTGGACTGGCCATTTTGGGGGCCAGGCCACCATTTTGGGTTCAGTGCGAAAAACGTGCTCAGAACGCCAAAAGGAGCTCAAAATAAACAAAACGATCGCTGCCACCATTCCAGTCCCTGAATGACTTGCACCGATCAAATACCATCCTAAAAGAGTATCTAGGGCCCGTAGAAGGCTAGAGACCCAAGAGAGCTGTAACTTAGCTTACAGTGCCCTCTTGTGTCATGTTGCACTAAAGCCGCAACATGATAAACGAAACTACGGGAAACAGCGTTCCCCGGTACTGACTGTCTTAAGGGCATGTCAGTTTCCCCGTAAGAAAAGGAGCGAAAGCCCAGAGAAGTGCGGCAGAAGGCTGTACTTCTCTGGCAAAGTCAAGAACAAGGTTAAAAACAATAGCAAAAAGTTTAGGGGTTGCCACATGGAAGGAAAATTCCCTACAATTACGAAATCTTTCCTAACAAGATGTGATATCCAAGTCCTTCGCATTCCAATCCTGAGACCCTTCCTATAACATGAGATGTGATATCCAACTCCTTCTATTCCAACCTGAGACCCTTCCTATAGCATGAGATGGGATATCCAACTCCTTCCAAATCCAATCCTGATACCCTTCCGATAGCATGAGATGTGATATCCCAATGCTTCTATAAAACCTGACACCCATACCATGGCATGAGATGTGATATCAAACTCCCGTCCTATACCATGAGACTTGATATCTCAATGCTTCTAATACCAAACCTGAGACCGGTCCAATAACATGAGATGTTATATCCAAATCCTTCCCCTTCCAAACCTTAGACCCTTCCTTTATCATGACATGTGATATCCAAGTCCTTTCCATTCCATTCCTGAGACCCTTCCTATAGCATGAGATGTGATATCCAAGTCCTTCCCATTCCAATCCTGAGACCCTTCCTATAGCATGAGATGTGATATCTCAATGCTTCTAATACCAAACCTGAGACCCTTCCTATAACATGAGATGTGATATCCAAGTCCTTCCCATTCCAATCCTGAGACCCTTCCTATAGCATGAGATGTGATATCTCAATGCTTCTAATACCAAACCTGAGACCCTTCCTATAACATGAATTGTGATGTCCAAATCCTTCCCATTCCAATCCTGAGACCCTTCCGATAGCAGAGATGTGATATCTCAATGCTTATACCAAACCTAAGACCCTTCCGATAGCATGAGATGTGATATCTCAATGCTTCTAATACCAAACCTGAGATCCTTCCAATAACATGAGATATGATGTCCAAATCCCTCCCCTTCCAAACCTTAGACCATCCCTTTAGCATGAGATTTGATATCCAACTCCTTCCCATTCCAATCCTGAGACCCTTCTGATGGCATGAGATGTGATATCTCAATGCCTCTAAAACCAAACCTGAGATCCTACCTCTAACATGAAATGTGATATCCAACTCCTTCCCCTTCCAACCCTGAGAGCCTTCGTATAGAATGAGATGTGATATCCAAGTCCTTCCCATTCCAATCCTGAGACCCTTCCTATAACATGAGATGTGATATCCAACTCCTTCCCATTCCAATCATGAGACCCTTCCTATAGCTTGAGATGTGATATCCAACTCCTTCTCATTCCAATTCTGAGACCCGTCCTATACCATGAGACTTGATATCTCAATGCTTCAAATACCAAACCTGAGACCGGTCCTATAACATGAGATGTGATACCCAAATCCGTCCCCTTCCAAACCTTAGACCCTTCCTATAGCATGAGATGTGATATCTCATTGCTTCTAATACCAAACCTGAGACCCTTCCTATTACGAGATGGGATATCCAACTCCTTCCCATTCCAATCCTGAGACCCTTCAGATAGCAGAGATGTGATATCCAACTCCTTCCCATTCCAAACCTGAGACCCTTCCGATAGCATGAGATGTGATATCTCAATGCTTCTAAAACCAAACATGAGAACCATCCTATAACATGAGATGTGAAATCCAAATCCTTCCCTTTCCAAACCTGAGACCCTTCCTATAGCTTGAGATGAAATATCAAACTCCTTCCCATTCCAATCCTGAGATAGCTTGAGATGTGATATCCAACTCCATCCGATTCCAATCCTGAGACCCTTCCGATAGCATGAGATGTGATAGCTCAATGCTTCTAATATCAAAACTGAGACCCTCCCTATAGTATGAGATGTGAATTCTAAGTCCTCCCCATTCCTATCCTGAGACCCTTCCGATAGCAGAGATGTGATATCTCAATGCTTTTACCAAACCTGAGACCCTTCCTATGGCCTGAGATGTCATATACAACTCCTTCCCATTCCAATCCTGAGACCCTTCCTATAGCATGAGATGTGATATCTCAATGCTTATACCAAACCTGAGACCCTTCCTATAGCATGAGATGTGATATCCAACTTCTTCCCATTCCAATCCTGAGACCCTTCCTATAACATGAGATGTGATGTCGCAATGCTTCTAATACCAAACCTGAGATCTTTCCTATAACATGAGATGTGATATCCAATTCCTTCCCATTCCAATCCTGAGACCCTTCCTATAGCATGAGATGTGATATCACAATGCTTATACCAAACCTGAGACCGTTCCTATAGCTTGAGATGTGATATCCAACTCCTTCCCATTCCAATCCTGAGACCCTTCCTATAGCATGAGATGTGATATCTCAAGGCCTCTAATACCAAACCTGAGATCGTTCCTCTAACATGAAATGTGATATCCAACTCCTTCCCCTTCCAAACCTGAGAGCCTTCCTATAACATGAGATGTGACAGCCAAGTCCTCCCCATTCCAATCCTGAGACCCTTCCTATAGCATGAGATGTGATATCTCAATGCTTCTAATACCAAACCTGAGACCCTTCCTATAACATGATTTGGGATATCCAACTCCTTCCCATTCCAATCCTGAGACCCTTCCGATAGCAGAGATGTGATATCTCAATGCTTATACCAAACCTGAGACCCTTCCTATGGCCTGAGATGTGATATGCAACTCCTTCCCATTCCAATCCTGAGACCCTTCCTATAGCATTAGATGTGATATCTCAATGCTTATACCAAATCTGAGACCCTTCCTATAGCATGAGATGTGATATCCAACTTCTTCCCATTCCAATCCTGAGACCCTTCCTATAGCATGAGATGTGATGTCTCAATTCTTCTAATACCAAACCTGAGATCCTTCCTATAACATGAGATGTGATATCCAACTCCTTCCCATTCCAATCCTGAGACCCTTATGATAGCATGAGATGTGATATCTCAATGCCTCTAATACCAAACCTGAGATACTTCTGATAGCATGAGATGTGATATCTCAATGCTTCTAATACCAAACCTGAGATCCTTCCTATAACATGAGATGTGATTTCCAAATCCTTCCACTTCCAAACCTGAGACCCTCCCTTTAGCATGAGATGTGATATCCAACTCCTTCCCATTCCAATCCTGAGATCCTTCTGATAGCATGAGATGTGATATTTCAATGCCTCTAATACCAAACCTGAGATCCTACCTCTAACATGAAATGTGATATCCATCTCCTTCCCTTTCCAAACCTGAGACCCTGCCTATAGCATGAGATGTGATATCCAAGTCCTTCCCATTCCAATCCTGAGACCCTTTCTATAGCATGTGATGTGATATCTCAATGCTTATACCAAACCTGAGTCCCTTCCTATGGCATGAGATGTCATATACAACTCCTTCCCATTCCAATCCTGAGACCCTTCCTATAGCATGAGATGTGATATCTCAATGCTTATACCAAACCTGAGACCCTTCCTATAGCATGAGATGTGATATCCAACTTCTTCCCATTCCAATCCTGAGACCCTTCCTATAGCATGAGATGTGATGTCTCAATGCTTCTAATACCAAACCTGAGACCCTTCCTATAACATGAGATGGGATATCCAACTCCTTCCCATTCCAATCCTGAGACCCTTCCGATAGCAGAGATGTGATATCTCAATGCTTTTACCAAACCTGAGACCCTTCCTATGGCCTGAGATGTCATATACAACTCCTTCCCATTCCAATCCTGAGACCCTTCCTATAGCATGAGATGTGATATCTCAATGCTTATACCAAATCTGAGACCCTTCCTATAGCATGAGATGTGATATCCAACTCCTTCCCATTCCAATCCTGACACCCTTCCTATAGCATGAGATGTGATGTCTCAATGCTTCTAATACCAAACCTGAGATCCTTCCTATAACATGAGATGTGATATCCAACTCCTTCCCATTCCAATCCTGAGACCCTTATGATAGCATGAGATGTGATATCTCAATGCCTCTAATACCAAACCTGAGATACTTCCGATAGCATGAGATGTGATGTCTCAATGCTTCTAATACCAAACCTGAGATCCTTCCTATAACATGAGATGTGATTTCCAAATCCTTCCCCTTCGAAACCTGAGACCCTCCCTTTAGCATGAGATGTGATATCAAACTCCTTCCCATTCCAATCCTGAGACCCATCTGATAGCATGAGATGTGATATTTCAATGCCTCTAATACCAAACCTGAGATCCTACCTCTAACATGAAATGTGATATCCATCTCCTTCCCTTTCCAAACCTGAGACCCTGCCTATAGCATGAGATGTGATATCCAAGTCCTTTCCATTCCAATCCTGAGACCCTTCCTATAGCATGTGATGTGATATCTCAATTCTTATACCAAACCTGAGACCCTTCCTATGGCATGAGATGTCATATACAACTCCTTCCCATTCCAATCCTGAGACCCTTCCTATAGCATGAGATGTGATATCTCAATGCTTATACCAAACCTGAGACCCTTCCTATAGCATGAGATGTGATATCCAACTTCTTCCCATTCCAATCCTGAGACCCTTCCTATAACATGAGATGTGATGTCGCAATGCTTCTAATACCAAACCTGAGATCTTTCCTATAACATGAGATGTGATATCCAACTCCTTCCCATTCCAATCCTGTGACCCTTCCTATAGCATGAGATGTGATATCACAATGCTTATACCAAACCTGAGACCGTTCCTATAGCTTGAGATGTGATATCCAACTCCTTCCCATTCCAATCCTGAGACCCTTCCTATTGCATGAGATGTGATATCTCAAGGCCTCTAATACCAAACCTGAGATCGTTCCTCTAACATGAAATGTGATATCCAACTCCTTCCCCTTCCAAACCTGAGAGCCTTCCTATAACATGAGATGTGATATCCAACTCCTTCCCATTCCAATCCTGAGACCCTTATGATAGCATGAGATGTGATATCTCAATGCCTCTAATACCAAACCTGAGATACTTCCGATAGCATGAGATGTGATATCTCAATGCTTCTAATACCAAACCTGAGATCCTTCCTATAACATGAGATGTGATTTCCAAATCCTTCCCCTTCCAAACCTGAGACCCTCCCTTTAGCATGAGATGTGATATACAACTCCTTCCCATTCCAATCCTGAGACCCTTCTGATAGCATGAGATGTGATATTTCAATGCCTCTAATACCAAACCTGAGATCCTACCTCTAACATGAAATGTGATATCCATCTCCTTCCCTTTCCAAACCTGAGACCCTGCCTATAGCATGAGATGTGATATCCAAGTCCTTTCCATTCCAATCCTGAGACCCTTCCTATAGCATGTGATGTGATATCTCAATGCTTATACCAAACCTGAGACCCTTCCTATGGCATGAGATGTCATATACAACTCCTTCCCATTCCAAACCTGAGACCCTTCCTATAGCATGAGATGTGATATCTCAATGCTTATACCAAACCTGAGACCCTTCCTATAGCATGAGATGTGATATCCAACTCCTCCCCATTCCAATCCTGAGACCCTTCCTATAGCATGAGATGTGATATCACAATGCTTATACCAAACCTGAGACCGTTCCTATAGCTTGAGATGTGATATCCAACTCCTTCCGATTCCAATCCTGAGACCCTTCCTATAGCATGAGATGTGATATCTCAAGGCCTCTAATACCAAACCTGAGATCGTTCCTCTAACATGAAATGTGATATCCAACTCCTTCCCC
>NW_027182406.1:0-106274 GCF_040938575.1 Ambystoma mexicanum | reverse complement strand
TGCTGATCCCTTTTAGTAGAAGGGGCCGCTGCGCCTTGACTGGAAGCAGGGCAATCTCAGATTATGCAAACAGCTCATAGAGGCCCAGCCCGAGTAGGTGCCAGTCTCACACGTCTGCAAAGGCCTTCAATGAGGCTTTCAGCAGAAGTCAAGAGTTTACGAGTGACCATTCGCATGGAACTGGCAGGTGTGTTAAATCAAGTGCTCTACCGCAGTAATGCTGCTTGTCAGGCATTGGTAGTTCAGTGGTAGAATTCTCGCTTCCCAAGCGGGAGGCCCGGGTTCGATTCCCGGCCAATGCATGGCACTTTTGTAGACGTGTCTCTTGATATTTTAAAAGGCATGGGAAAAGAAAAATGGAAACGGTAGATAAGATGATTGCATTGCTTGTCTGTTTTCTGCGCAAAGAAAGCACTCTGCTGCCCTCTTTTAGCAGAAGATGGAACGGCAGTTTCAACTTAAGGCGGGAAACCTATTATGCAAATAATTCCCAGAAGACCCCAGAAGCCCAGATTGAAAGGGTGTCAGCCTCGTGTGGCTGCAAAGATATCCCCTGAGTCCTGCGGTAGAAGTCTGGCTTTCCTGAGGCACGGTGCTCAGGGAACTGCACTCAGAGTAGCGACCCATACAAAGGCCACCCTCATCTACCAGTGTGCTTGCCTCTGTCCACTTTTCCTGTCTATAGAACCTGGCCGTTCGTGGCCGTTCGTGGCCAAGGGAGTGAGAAGGACTGCCAGGGCAGCGCAGCTCCCATTCACCCACCGGAGCTGGCGCCATCCTCATGTCACTGCAGTGCTCTGTTAAATCAGCTGCTCTGGGCTGCAATGGTCCAGAGCACTGTAGCGCCAGTGTGCAGCATGTAAGGCATTGGTGGTTCAGTGGTAGAATTCTCGCCTGCCACGCGGGAGGCCCGGGTTCGATTCCCGGCCAATGCATGAGCGTTTTGCACATGTACCTTTCGTTGACTTTGAAGCATCGTGAAAAGGAAGAGACCGAACAAAAAAACAAGCCTTGATTGCCTTGCTTGCCTTATTTCTGCTACTAGCGATCACTCTGCTGATCCCTTTTAGTAGAAGGGGCCGCTGCGCCTTGACTGGAAGCAGGGCAATCTCAGATTATGCAAAACGCTCATAGAGGCCCAGCCCGAGTAGGTGCCAGTCTCACACGTCTGCAAAGGCCTTCAATGAGGCTTTCAGCAGAAGTCAAGAGTTTACGAGTGACCATTCGCATGGAACTGGCAGGTGTGTTAAATCAAGCGCTCTACCGCAGTAATGCTGCTTGTCAAGCATTGGTAGTTCAGTGGTAGAATTCTCGCTTCCCAAGCGGGAGGCCTGGGTTCGATTCCCGGCCAATGCATGGCACTTTTGTAGACGTGTCTCTTGATATTTTAAAAGGCATGGGAAAAGAAAAATGGAAACGGTAGATAAGATGATTGCATTGCTTGTCTGTTTTCTGCGCAAAGAAAGCAATCTGCTGCCCTCTTTTAGCAGAAGATGGAACTGCAGTTTCAACTTAAGGCGGGAAACCTTCTATTATGCAAATAATTCCCAGAAGACCCCAGAAGCCCAGATTGAAAGGGTGTCAGCCTCGTGTGGCTGCAAAGATATCCCCTGAGTCCTGCGGTAGAAGTCTGGCTTTCCTGAGGCACGGTGCTCAGGGAACTGCACTCAGAGTAGCGACCCATACAAAGGCCACCCTCATCTACCAGTGTGCTTGCCTCTGTCCACTTTTCCTGTCTATAGAACCTGGCCGTTCGTGGCCGTTCGTGGCCAAGTGAGTGAGAAGGACTGCCAGGGCAGCGCAGCTCCCATTCACCCACCGGAGCTGGCGCCATCCTCATGCCACTGCAGTGCTCTGTTAAATCAGCTGCTCTGGGCTGCAATGGTCCAGAGCACTGTAGCGCCAGTGTGCAGCATGTAAGGCATTGGTGGTTCAGTGGTAGAATTCTCGCCTGCCACGCGGGAGGCCCGGGTTCGATTCCCGGCCAATGCATGAGCGTTTTGCACATGTACCTTTCGTTGACTTTGAAGCATCGTGAAAAGGAAGAGACCGAACAAAAAAACAAGCCTTGATTGCCTTGCTTGCCTTATTTCTGCTACTAGCGATCACTCTGCTGATCCCTTTTAGTAGAAGGGGCCGCTGCGCCTTGACTGGAAGCAGGGCAATCTCAGATTATGCAAAACGCTCATAGAGGCCCAGCCCGAGTAGGTGCCAGTCTCACACGTCTGCAAAGGCCTTCAATGAGGCTTTCAGCAGAAGTCAAGAGTTTACGAGTGACCATTCGCATGGAACTGGCAGGTGTGTTAAATCAAGTGCTCTACCGCAGTAATGCTGCTTGTCAGGCATTGGTAGTTCAGTGGTAGAATTCTCGCTTCCCAAGCGGGAGGCCCGGGTTCGATTCCCGGCCAATGCATGGCACTTTTGTAGACGTGTCTCTTGATATTTTAAAAGGCATGGGAAAAGAAAAATGGAAACGGTAGATAAGATGATTGCATTGCTTGTCTGTTTTCTGCGCAAAGAAAGCACTCTGCTGCCCTCTTTTAGCAGAAGATGGAACGGCAGTTTCAACTTAAGGCGGGAAACCTATTATGCAAATAATTCCCAGAAGACCCCAGAAGCCCAGATTGAAAGGGTGTCAGCCTCGTGTGGCTGCAAAGATATCCCCTGAGTCCTGCGGTAGAAGTCTGGCTTTCCTGAGGCACGGTGCTCAGGGAACTGCACTCAGAGTAGCGACCCATACAAAGGCCACCCTCATCTACCAGTGTGCTTGCCTCTGTCCACTTTTCCTGTCTATAGAACCTGGCCGTTCGTGGCCGTTCGTGGCCAAGTGAGTGAGAAGGACTGCCAGGGCAGCGCAGCTCCCATTCACCCACCGGAGCTGGCGCCATCCTCATGTCACTGCAGTGCTCTGTTAAATCAGCTGCTCTGGGCTGCAATGGTCCAGAGCACTGTAGCGCCAGTGTGCAGCATGTAAGGCATTGGTGGTTCAGTGGTAGAATTCTCGCCTGCCACGCGGGAGGCCCGGGTTCGATTCCCGGCCAATGCATGAGCGTTTTGCACATGTACCTTTCGTTGACTTTGAAGCATCGTGAAAAGGAAGAGACCGAACAAAAAAACAAGCCTTGATTGCCTTGCTTGCCTTATTTCTGCTACTAGCGATCACTCTGCTGATCCCTTTTAGTAGAAGGGGCCGCTGCGCCTTGACTGGAAGCAGGGCAATCTCAGATTATGCAAACAGCTCATAGAGGCCCAGCCCGAGTAGGTGCCAGTCTCACACGTCTGCAAAGGCCTTCAATGAGGCTTTCAGCAGAAGTCAAGAGTTTACGAGTGACCATTCGCATGGAACTGGCAGGTGTGTTAAATCAAGTGCTCTACCGCAGTAATGCTGCTTGTCAGGCATTGGTAGTTCAGTGGTAGAATTCTCGCTTCCCAAGCGGGAGGCCCGGGTTCGATTCCCGGCCAATGCATGGCACTTTTGTAGACGTGTCTCTTGATATTTTAAAAGGCATGGGAAAAGAAAAATGGAAACGGTAGATAAGATGATTGCATTGCTTGTCTGTTTTCTGCGCAAAGAAAGCACTCTGCTGCCCTCTTTTAGCAGAAGATGGAACGGCAGTTTCAACTTAAGGCGGGAAACCTATTATGCAAATAATTCCCAGAAGACCCCAGAAGCCCAGATTGAAAGGGTGTCAGCCTCGTGTGGCTGCAAAGATATCCCCTGAGTCCTGCGGTAGAAGTCTGGCTTTCCTGAGGCACGGTGCTCAGGGAACTGCACTCAGAGTAGCGACCCATACAAAGGCCACCCTCATCTACCAGTGTGCTTGCCTCTGTCCACTTTTCCTGTCTATAGAACCTGGCCGTTCGTGGCCGTTCGTGGCCAAGTGAGTGAGAAGGACTGCCAGGGCAGCGCAGCTCCCATTCACCCACCGGAGCTGGCGCCATCCTCATGTCACTGCAGTGCTCTGTTAAATCAGCTGCTCTGGGCTGCAATGGTCCAGAGCACTGTAGCGCCAGTGTGCAGCATGTAAGGCATTGGTGGTTCAGTGGTAGAATTCTCGCCTGCCACGCGGGAGGCCCGGGTTCGATTCCCGGTCAATGCATGAGCGTTTTGCACATGTACCTTTCGTTGACTTTGAAGCATCGTGAAAAGGAAGAGACCGAACAAAAAAACAAGCCTTGATTGCCTTGCTTGCCTTATTTCTGCTACTAGCGATCACTCTGCTGATCCCTTTTAGTAGAAGGGGCCGCTGCGCCTTGACTGGAAGCAGGGCAATCTCAGATTATGCAAACAGCTCATAGAGGCCCAGCCCGAGTAGGTGCCAGTCTCACACGTCTGCAAAGGCCTTCAATGAGGCTTTCAGCAGAAGTCAAGAGTTTACGAGTGACCATTCGCATGGAACTGGCAGGTGTGTTAAATCAAGTGCTCTACCGCAGTAATGCTGCTTGTCAGGCATTGGTAGTTCAGTGGTAGAATTCTCGCTTCCCAAGCGGGAGGCCTGGGTTCGATTCCCGGCCAATGCATGGCACTTTTGTAGACGTGTCTCTTGATATTTTAAAAGGCATGGGAAAAGAAAAATGGAAACGGTAGATAAGATGATTGCATTGCTTGTCTGTTTTCTGCGCAAAGAAAGCAATCTGCTGCCCTCTTTTAGCAGAAGATGGAACTGCAGTTTCAACTTAAGGCGGGAAACCTTCTATTATGCAAATAATTCCCAGAAGACCCCAGAAGCCCAGATTGAAAGGGTGTCAGCCTCGTGTGGCTGCAAAGATATCCCCTGAGTCCTGCGGTAGAAGTCTGGCTTTCCTGAGGCACGGTGCTCAGGGAACTGCACTCAGAGTAGCGACCCATACAAAGGCCACCCTCATCTACCAGTGTGCTTGCCTCTGTCCACTTTTCCTGTCTATAGAACCTGGCCGTTCGTGGCCGTTCGTGGCCAAGTGAGTGAGAAGGACTGCCAGGGCAGCGCAGCTCCCATTCACCCACCGGAGCTGGCGCCATCCTCATGCCACTGCAGTGCTCTGTTAAATCAGCTGCTCTGGGCTGCAATGGTCCAGAGCACTGTAGCGCCAGTGTGCAGCATGTAAGGCATTGGTGGTTCAGTGGTAGAATTCTCGCCTGCCACGCGGGAGGCCCGGGTTCGATTCCCGGCCAATGCATGAGCGTTTTGCACATGTACCTTTCGTTGACTTTGAAGCATCGTGAAAAGGAAGAGACCGAACAAAAAAACAAGCCTTGATTGCCTTGCTTGCCTTATTTCTGCTACTAGCGATCACTCTGCTGATCCCTTTTAGTAGAAGGGGCCGCTGCGCCTTGACTGGAAGCAGGGCAATCTCAGATTATGCAAAACGCTCATAGAGGCCCAGCCCGAGTAGGTGCCAGTCTCACACGTCTGCAAAGGCCTTCAATGAGGCTTTCAGCAGAAGTCAAGAGTTTACGAGTGACCATTCGCATGGAACTGGCAGGTGTGTTAAATCAAGCGCTCTACCGCAGTAATGCTGCTTGTCAAGCATTGGTAGTTCAGTGGTAGAATTCTCGCTTCCCAAGCGGGAGGCCCGGGTTCGATTCCCGGCCAATGCATGGCACTTTTGTAGACGTGTCTCTTGATATTTTAAAAGGCATGGGAAAAGAAAAATGGAAACGGTAGATAAGATGATTGCATTGCTTGTCTGTTTTCTGCGCAAAGAAAGCAATCTGCTGCCCTCTTTTAGCAGAAGATGGAACTGCAGTTTCAACTTAAGGCGGGAAACCTTCTATTATGCAAATAATTCCCAGAAGACCCCAGAAGCCCAGATTGAAAGGGTGTCAGCCTCGTGTGGCTGCAAAGATATCCCCTGAGTCCTGCGGTAGAAGTCTGGCTTTCCTGAGGCACGGTGCTCAGGGAACTGCACTCAGAGTAGCGACCCATACAAAGGCCACCCTCATCTACCAGTGTGCTTGCCTCTGTCCACTTTTCCTGTCTATAGAACCTGGCCGTTCGTGGCCGTTCGTGGCCAAGTGAGTGAGAAGGACTGCCAGGGCAGCGCAGCTCCCATTCACCCACCGGAGCTGGCGCCATCCTCATGTCACTGCAGTGCTCTGTTAAATCAGCTGCTCTGGGCTGCAATGGTCCAGAGCACTGTAGCGCCAGTGTGCAGCATGTAAGGCATTGGTGGTTCAGTGGTAGAATTCTCGCCTGCCACGCGGGAGGCCCGGGTTCGATTCCCGGCCAATGCATGAGCGTTTTGCACATGTACCTTTCGTTGACTTTGAAGCATCGTGAAAAGGAAGAGACCGAACAAAAAAACAAGCCTTGATTGCCTTGCTTGCCTTATTTCTGCTACTAGCGATCACTCTGCTGATCCCTTTTAGTAGAAGGGGCCGCTGCGCCTTGACTGGAAGCAGGGCAATCTCAGATTATGCAAACAGCTCATAGAGGCCCAGCCCGAGTAGGTGCCAGTCTCACACGTCTGCAAAGGCCTTCAATGAGGCTTTCAGCAGAAGTCAAGAGTTTACGAGTGACCATTCGCATGGAACTGGCAGGTGTGTTAAATCAAGTGCTCTACCGCAGTAATGCTGCTTGTCAGGCATTGGTAGTTCAGTGGTAGAATTCTCGCTTCCCAAGCGGGAGGCCCGGGTTCGATTCCCGGCCAATGCATGGCACTTTTGTAGACGTGTCTCTTGATATTTTAAAAGGCATGGGAAAAGAAAAATGGAAACGGTAGATAAGATGATTGCATTGCTTGTCTGTTTTCTGCGCAAAGAAAGCACTCTGCTGCCCTCTTTTAGCAGAAGATGGAACGGCAGTTTCAACTTAAGGCGGGAAACCTATTATGCAAATAATTCCCAGAAGACCCCAGAAGCCCAGATTGAAAGGGTGTCAGCCTCGTGTGGCTGCAAAGATATCCCCTGAGTCCTGCGGTAGAAGTCTGGCTTTCCTGAGGCACGGTGCTCAGGGAACTGCACTCAGAGTAGCGACCCATACAAAGGCCACCCTCATCTACCAGTGTGCTTGCCTCTGTCCACTTTTCCTGTCTATAGAACCTGGCCGTTCGTGGCCGTTCGTGGCCAAGTGAGTGAGAAGGACTGCCAGGGCAGCGCAGCTCCCATTCACCCACCGGAGCTGGCGCCATCCTCATGCCACTGCAGTGCTCTGTTAAATCAGCTGCTCTGGGCTGCAATGGTCCAGAGCACTGTAGCGCCAGTGTGCAGCATGTAAGGCATTGGTGGTTCAGTGGTAGAATTCTCGCCTGCCACGCGGGAGGCCCGGGTTCGATTCCCGGCCAATGCATGAGCGTTTTGCACATGTACCTTTCGTTGACTTTGAAGCATCGTGAAAAGGAAGAGACCGAACAAAAAAACAAGCCTTGATTGCCTTGCTTGCCTTATTTCTGCTACTAGCGATCACTCTGCTGATCCCTTTTAGTAGAAGGGGCCGCTGCGCCTTGACTGGAAGCAGGGCAATCTCAGATTATGCAAAACGCTCATAGAGGCCCAGCCCGAGTAGGTGCCAGTCTCACACGTCTGCAAAGGCCTTCAATGAGGCTTTCAGCAGAAGTCAAGAGTTTACGAGTGACCATTCGCATGGAACTGGCAGGTGTGTTAAATCAAGCGCTCTACCGCAGTAATGCTGCTTGTCAAGCATTGGTAGTTCAGTGGTAGAATTCTCGCTTCCCAAGCGGGAGGCCCGGGTTCGATTCCCGGCCAATGCATGGCACTTTTGTAGACGTGTCTCTTGATATTTTAAAAGGCATGGGAAAAGAAAAATGGAAACGGTAGATAAGATGATTGCATTGCTTGTCTGTTTTCTGCGCAAAGAAAGCAATCTGCTGCCCTCTTTTAGCAGAAGATGGAACTGCAGTTTCAACTTAAGGCGGGAAACCTTCTATTATGCAAATAATTCCCAGAAGACCCCAGAAGCCCAGATTGAAAGGGTGTCAGCCTCGTGTGGCTGCAAAGATATCCCCTGAGTCCTGCGGTAGAAGTCTGGCTTTCCTGAGGCACGGTGCTCAGGGAACTGCACTCAGAGTAGCGACCCATACAAAGGCCACCCTCATCTACCAGTGTGCTTGCCTCTGTCCACTTTTCCTGTCTATAGAACCTGGCCGTTCGTGGCCGTTCGTGGCCAAGTGAGTGAGAAGGACTGCCAGGGCAGCGCAGCTCCCATTCACCCACCGGAGCTGGCGCCATCCTCATGTCACTGCAGTGCTCTGTTAAATCAGCTGCTCTGGGCTGCAATGGTCCAGAGCACTGTAGCGCCAGTGTGCAGCATGTAAGGCATTGGTGGTTCAGTGGTAGAATTCTCGCCTGCCACGCGGGAGGCCCGGGTTCGATTCCCGGCCAATGCATGAGCGTTTTGCACATGTACCTTTCGTTGACTTTGAAGCATCGTGAAAAGGAAGAGACCGAACAAAAAAACAAGCCTTGATTGCCTTGCTTGCCTTATTTCTGCTACTAGCGATCACTCTGCTGATCCCTTTTAGTAGAAGGGGCCGCTGCGCCTTGACTGGAAGCAGGGCAATCTCAGATTATGCAAACAGCTCATAGAGGCCCAGCCCGAGTAGGTGCCAGTCTCACACGTCTGCAAAGGCCTTCAATGAGGCTTTCAGCAGAAGTCAAGAGTTTACGAGTGACCATTCGCATGGAACTGGCAGGTGTGTTAAATCAAGTGCTCTACCGCAGTAATGCTGCTTGTCAGGCATTGGTAGTTCAGTGGTAGAATTCTCGCTTCCCAAGCGGGAGGCCCGGGTTCGATTCCCGGCCAATGCATGGCACTTTTGTAGACGTGTCTCTTGATATTTTAAAAGGCATGGGAAAAGAAAAATGGAAACGGTAGATAAGATGATTGCATTGCTTGTCTGTTTTCTGCGCAAAGAAAGCACTCTGCTGCCCTCTTTTAGCAGAAGATGGAACGGCAGTTTCAACTTAAGGCGGGAAACCTATTATGCAAATAATTCCCAGAAGACCCCAGAAGCCCAGATTGAAAGGGTGTCAGCCTCGTGTGGCTGCAAAGATATCCCCTGAGTCCTGCGGTAGAAGTCTGGCTTTCCTGAGGCACGGTGCTCAGGGAACTGCACTCAGAGTAGCGACCCATACAAAGGCCACCCTCATCTACCAGTGTGCTTGCCTCTGTCCACTTTTCCTGTCTATAGAACCTGGCCGTTCGTGGCCGTTCGTGGCCAAGGGAGTGAGAAGGACTGCCAGGGCAGCGCAGCTCCCATTCACCCACCGGAGCTGGCGCCATCCTCATGTCACTGCAGTGCTCTGTTAAATCAGCTGCTCTGGGCTGCAATGGTCCAGAGCACTGTAGCGCCAGTGTGCAGCATGTAAGGCATTGGTGGTTCAGTGGTAGAATTCTCGCCTGCCACGCGGGAGGCCCGGGTTCGATTCCCGGCCAATGCATGAGCGTTTTGCACATGTACCTTTCGTTGACTTTGAAGCATCGTGAAAAGGAAGAGACCGAACAAAAAAACAAGCCTTGATTGCCTTGCTTGCCTTATTTCTGCTACTAGCGATCACTCTGCTGATCCCTTTTAGTAGAAGGGGCCGCTGCGCCTTGACTGGAAGCAGGGCAATCTCAGATTATGCAAAACGCTCATAGAGGCCCAGCCCGAGTAGGTGCCAGTCTCACACGTCTGCAAAGGCCTTCAATGAGGCTTTCAGCAGAAGTCAAGAGTTTACGAGTGACCATTCGCATGGAACTGGCAGGTGTGTTAAATCAAGCGCTCTACCGCAGTAATGCTGCTTGTCAAGCATTGGTAGTTCAGTGGTAGAATTCTCGCTTCCCAAGCGGGAGGCCTGGGTTCGATTCCCGGCCAATGCATGGCACTTTTGTAGACGTGTCTCTTGATATTTTAAAAGGCATGGGAAAAGAAAAATGGAAACGGTAGATAAGATGATTGCATTGCTTGTCTGTTTTCTGCGCAAAGAAAGCAATCTGCTGCCCTCTTTTAGCAGAAGATGGAACTGCAGTTTCAACTTAAGGCGGGAAACCTTCTATTATGCAAATAATTCCCAGAAGACCCCAGAAGCCCAGATTGAAAGGGTGTCAGCCTCGTGTGGCTGCAAAGATATCCCCTGAGTCCTGCGGTAGAAGTCTGGCTTTCCTGAGGCACGGTGCTCAGGGAACTGCACTCAGAGTAGCGACCCATACAAAGGCCACCCTCATCTACCAGTGTGCTTGCCTCTGTCCACTTTTCCTGTCTATAGAACCTGGCCGTTCGTGGCCGTTCGTGGCCAAGTGAGTGAGAAGGACTGCCAGGGCAGCGCAGCTCCCATTCACCCACCGGAGCTGGCGCCATCCTCATGCCACTGCAGTGCTCTGTTAAATCAGCTGCTCTGGGCTGCAATGGTCCAGAGCACTGTAGCGCCAGTGTGCAGCATGTAAGGCATTGGTGGTTCAGTGGTAGAATTCTCGCCTGCCACGCGGGAGGCCCGGGTTCGATTCCCGGCCAATGCATGAGCGTTTTGCACATGTACCTTTCGTTGACTTTGAAGCATCGTGAAAAGGAAGAGACCGAACAAAAAAACAAGCCTTGATTGCCTTGCTTGCCTTATTTCTGCTACTAGCGATCACTCTGCTGATCCCTTTTAGTAGAAGGGGCCGCTGCGCCTTGACTGGAAGCAGGGCAATCTCAGATTATGCAAAACGCTCATAGAGGCCCAGCCCGAGTAGGTGCCAGTCTCACACGTCTGCAAAGGCCTTCAATGAGGCTTTCAGCAGAAGTCAAGAGTTTACGAGTGACCATTCGCATGGAACTGGCAGGTGTGTTAAATCAAGTGCTCTACCGCAGTAATGCTGCTTGTCAGGCATTGGTAGTTCAGTGGTAGAATTCTCGCTTCCCAAGCGGGAGGCCCGGGTTCGATTCCCGGCCAATGCATGGCACTTTTGTAGACGTGTCTCTTGATATTTTAAAAGGCATGGGAAAAGAAAAATGGAAACGGTAGATAAGATGATTGCATTGCTTGTCTGTTTTCTGCGCAAAGAAAGCACTCTGCTGCCCTCTTTTAGCAGAAGATGGAACGGCAGTTTCAACTTAAGGCGGGAAACCTATTATGCAAATAATTCCCAGAAGACCCCAGAAGCCCAGATTGAAAGGGTGTCAGCCTCGTGTGGCTGCAAAGATATCCCCTGAGTCCTGCGGTAGAAGTCTGGCTTTCCTGAGGCACGGTGCTCAGGGAACTGCACTCAGAGTAGCGACCCATACAAAGGCCACCCTCATCTACCAGTGTGCTTGCCTCTGTCCACTTTTCCTGTCTATAGAACCTGGCCGTTCGTGGCCGTTCGTGGCCAAGTGAGTGAGAAGGACTGCCAGGGCAGCGCAGCTCCCATTCACCCACCGGAGCTGGCGCCATCCTCATGTCACTGCAGTGCTCTGTTAAATCAGCTGCTCTGGGCTGCAATGGTCCAGAGCACTGTAGCGCCAGTGTGCAGCATGTAAGGCATTGGTGGTTCAGTGGTAGAATTCTCGCCTGCCACGCGGGAGGCCCGGGTTCGATTCCCGGCCAATGCATGAGCGTTTTGCACATGTACCTTTCGTTGACTTTGAAGCATCGTGAAAAGGAAGAGACCGAACAAAAAAACAAGCCTTGATTGCCTTGCTTGCCTTATTTCTGCTACTAGCGATCACTCTGCTGATCCCTTTTAGTAGAAGGGGCCGCTGCGCCTTGACTGGAAGCAGGGCAATCTCAGATTATGCAAACAGCTCATAGAGGCCCAGCCCGAGTAGGTGCCAGTCTCACACGTCTGCAAAGGCCTTCAATGAGGCTTTCAGCAGAAGTCAAGAGTTTACGAGTGACCATTCGCATGGAACTGGCAGGTGTGTTAAATCAAGTGCTCTACCGCAGTAATGCTGCTTGTCAGGCATTGGTAGTTCAGTGGTAGAATTCTCGCTTCCCAAGCGGGAGGCCCGGGTTCGATTCCCGGCCAATGCATGGCACTTTTGTAGACGTGTCTCTTGATATTTTAAAAGGCATGGGAAAAGAAAAATGGAAACGGTAGATAAGATGATTGCATTGCTTGTCTGTTTTCTGCGCAAAGAAAGCACTCTGCTGCCCTCTTTTAGCAGAAGATGGAACGGCAGTTTCAACTTAAGGCGGGAAACCTATTATGCAAATAATTCCCAGAAGACCCCAGAAGCCCAGATTGAAAGGGTGTCAGCCTCGTGTGGCTGCAAAGATATCCCCTGAGTCCTGCGGTAGAAGTCTGGCTTTCCTGAGGCACGGTGCTCAGGGAACTGCACTCAGAGTAGCGACCCATACAAAGGCCACCCTCATCTACCAGTGTGCTTGCCTCTGTCCACTTTTCCTGTCTATAGAACCTGGCCGTTCGTGGCCGTTCGTGGCCAAGTGAGTGAGAAGGACTGCCAGGGCAGCGCAGCTCCCATTCACCCACCGGAGCTGGCGCCATCCTCATGTCACTGCAGTGCTCTGTTAAATCAGCTGCTCTGGGCTGCAATGGTCCAGAGCACTGTAGCGCCAGTGTGCAGCATGTAAGGCATTGGTGGTTCAGTGGTAGAATTCTCGCCTGCCACGCGGGAGGCCCGGGTTCGATTCCCGGTCAATGCATGAGCGTTTTGCACATGTACCTTTCGTTGACTTTGAAGCATCGTGAAAAGGAAGAGACCGAACAAAAAAACAAGCCTTGATTGCCTTGCTTGCCTTATTTCTGCTACTAGCGATCACTCTGCTGATCCCTTTTAGTAGAAGGGGCCGCTGCGCCTTGACTGGAAGCAGGGCAATCTCAGATTATGCAAACAGCTCATAGAGGCCCAGCCCGAGTAGGTGCCAGTCTCACACGTCTGCAAAGGCCTTCAATGAGGCTTTCAGCAGAAGTCAAGAGTTTACGAGTGACCATTCGCATGGAACTGGCAGGTGTGTTAAATCAAGTGCTCTACCGCAGTAATGCTGCTTGTCAGGCATTGGTAGTTCAGTGGTAGAATTCTCGCTTCCCAAGCGGGAGGCCTGGGTTCGATTCCCGGCCAATGCATGGCACTTTTGTAGACGTGTCTCTTGATATTTTAAAAGGCATGGGAAAAGAAAAATGGAAACGGTAGATAAGATGATTGCATTGCTTGTCTGTTTTCTGCGCAAAGAAAGCAATCTGCTGCCCTCTTTTAGCAGAAGATGGAACTGCAGTTTCAACTTAAGGCGGGAAACCTTCTATTATGCAAATAATTCCCAGAAGACCCCAGAAGCCCAGATTGAAAGGGTGTCAGCCTCGTGTGGCTGCAAAGATATCCCCTGAGTCCTGCGGTAGAAGTCTGGCTTTCCTGAGGCACGGTGCTCAGGGAACTGCACTCAGAGTAGCGACCCATACAAAGGCCACCCTCATCTACCAGTGTGCTTGCCTCTGTCCACTTTTCCTGTCTATAGAACCTGGCCGTTCGTGGCCGTTCGTGGCCAAGTGAGTGAGAAGGACTGCCAGGGCAGCGCAGCTCCCATTCACCCACCGGAGCTGGCGCCATCCTCATGCCACTGCAGTGCTCTGTTAAATCAGCTGCTCTGGGCTGCAATGGTCCAGAGCACTGTAGCGCCAGTGTGCAGCATGTAAGGCATTGGTGGTTCAGTGGTAGAATTCTCGCCTGCCACGCGGGAGGCCCGGGTTCGATTCCCGGCCAATGCATGAGCGTTTTGCACATGTACCTTTCGTTGACTTTGAAGCATCGTGAAAAGGAAGAGACCGAACAAAAAAACAAGCCTTGATTGCCTTGCTTGCCTTATTTCTGCTACTAGCGATCACTCTGCTGATCCCTTTTAGTAGAAGGGGCCGCTGCGCCTTGACTGGAAGCAGGGCAATCTCAGATTATGCAAAACGCTCATAGAGGCCCAGCCCGAGTAGGTGCCAGTCTCACACGTCTGCAAAGGCCTTCAATGAGGCTTTCAGCAGAAGTCAAGAGTTTACGAGTGACCATTCGCATGGAACTGGCAGGTGTGTTAAATCAAGCGCTCTACCGCAGTAATGCTGCTTGTCAAGCATTGGTAGTTCAGTGGTAGAATTCTCGCTTCCCAAGCGGGAGGCCCGGGTTCGATTCCCGGCCAATGCATGGCACTTTTGTAGACGTGTCTCTTGATATTTTAAAAGGCATGGGAAAAGAAAAATGGAAACGGTAGATAAGATGATTGCATTGCTTGTCTGTTTTCTGCGCAAAGAAAGCAATCTGCTGCCCTCTTTTAGCAGAAGATGGAACTGCAGTTTCAACTTAAGGCGGGAAACCTTCTATTATGCAAATAATTCCCAGAAGACCCCAGAAGCCCAGATTGAAAGGGTGTCAGCCTCGTGTGGCTGCAAAGATATCCCCTGAGTCCTGCGGTAGAAGTCTGGCTTTCCTGAGGCACGGTGCTCAGGGAACTGCACTCAGAGTAGCGACCCATACAAAGGCCACCCTCATCTACCAGTGTGCTTGCCTCTGTCCACTTTTCCTGTCTATAGAACCTGGCCGTTCGTGGCCGTTCGTGGCCAAGTGAGTGAGAAGGACTGCCAGGGCAGCGCAGCTCCCATTCACCCACCGGAGCTGGCGCCATCCTCATGTCACTGCAGTGCTCTGTTAAATCAGCTGCTCTGGGCTGCAATGGTCCAGAGCACTGTAGCGCCAGTGTGCAGCATGTAAGGCATTGGTGGTTCAGTGGTAGAATTCTCGCCTGCCACGCGGGAGGCCCGGGTTCGATTCCCGGCCAATGCATGAGCGTTTTGCACATGTACCTTTCGTTGACTTTGAAGCATCGTGAAAAGGAAGAGACCGAACAAAAAAACAAGCCTTGATTGCCTTGCTTGCCTTATTTCTGCTACTAGCGATCACTCTGCTGATCCCTTTTAGTAGAAGGGGCCGCTGCGCCTTGACTGGAAGCAGGGCAATCTCAGATTATGCAAACAGCTCATAGAGGCCCAGCCCGAGTAGGTGCCAGTCTCACACGTCTGCAAAGGCCTTCAATGAGGCTTTCAGCAGAAGTCAAGAGTTTACGAGTGACCATTCGCATGGAACTGGCAGGTGTGTTAAATCAAGTGCTCTACCGCAGTAATGCTGCTTGTCAGGCATTGGTAGTTCAGTGGTAGAATTCTCGCTTCCCAAGCGGGAGGCCCGGGTTCGATTCCCGGCCAATGCATGGCACTTTTGTAGACGTGTCTCTTGATATTTTAAAAGGCATGGGAAAAGAAAAATGGAAACGGTAGATAAGATGATTGCATTGCTTGTCTGTTTTCTGCGCAAAGAAAGCACTCTGCTGCCCTCTTTTAGCAGAAGATGGAACGGCAGTTTCAACTTAAGGCGGGAAACCTATTATGCAAATAATTCCCAGAAGACCCCAGAAGCCCAGATTGAAAGGGTGTCAGCCTCGTGTGGCTGCAAAGATATCCCCTGAGTCCTGCGGTAGAAGTCTGGCTTTCCTGAGGCACGGTGCTCAGGGAACTGCACTCAGAGTAGCGACCCATACAAAGGCCACCCTCATCTACCAGTGTGCTTGCCTCTGTCCACTTTTCCTGTCTATAGAACCTGGCCGTTCGTGGCCGTTCGTGGCCAAGGGAGTGAGAAGGACTGCCAGGGCAGCGCAGCTCCCATTCACCCACCGGAGCTGGCGCCATCCTCATGTCACTGCAGTGCTCTGTTAAATCAGCTGCTCTGGGCTGCAATGGTCCAGAGCACTGTAGCGCCAGTGTGCAGCATGTAAGGCATTGGTGGTTCAGTGGTAGAATTCTCGCCTGCCACGCGGGAGGCCCGGGTTCGATTCCCGGCCAATGCATGAGCGTTTTGCACATGTACCTTTCGTTGACTTTGAAGCATCGTGAAAAGGAAGAGACCGAACAAAAAAACAAGCCTTGATTGCCTTGCTTGCCTTATTTCTGCTACTAGCGATCACTCTGCTGATCCCTTTTAGTAGAAGGGGCCGCTGCGCCTTGACTGGAAGCAGGGCAATCTCAGATTATGCAAACAGCTCATAGAGGCCCAGCCCGAGTAGGTGCCAGTCTCACACGTCTGCAAAGGCCTTCAATGAGGCTTTCAGCAGAAGTCAAGAGTTTACGAGTGACCATTCGCATGGAACTGGCAGGTGTGTTAAATCAAGCGCTCTACCGCAGTAATGCTGCTTGTCAGGCATTGGTAGTTCAGTGGTAGAATTCTCGCTTCCCAAGCGGGAGGCCCGGGTTCGATTCCCGGCCAATGCATGGCACTTTTGTAGACGTGTCTCTTGATATTTTAAAAGGCATGGGAAAAGAAAAATGGAAACGGTAGATAAGATGATTGCATTGCTTGTCTGTTTTCTGCGCAAAGAAAGCACTCTGCTGCCCTCTTTTAGCAGAAGATGGAACGGCAGTTTCAACTTAAGGCGGGAAACCTATTATGCAAATAATTCCCAGAAGACCCCAGAAGCCCAGATTGAAAGGGTGTCAGCCTCGTGTGGCTGCAAAGATATCCCCTGAGTCCTGCGGTAGAAGTCTGGCTTTCCTGAGGCACGGTGCTCAGGGAACTGCACTCAGAGTAGCGACCCATACAAAGGCCACCCTCATCTACCAGTGTGCTTGCCTCTGTCCACTTTTCCTGTCTATAGAACCTGGCCGTTCGTGGCCGTTCGTGGCCAAGTGAGTGAGAAGGACTGCCAGGGCAGCGCAGCTCCCATTCACCCACCGGAGCTGGCGCCATCCTCATGTCACTGCAGTGCTCTGTTAAATCAGCTGCTCTGGGCTGCAATGGTCCAGAGCACTGTAGCGCCAGTGTGCAGCATGTAAGGCATTGGTGGTTCAGTGGTAGAATTCTCGCCTGCCACGCGGGAGGCCCGGGTTCGATTCCCGGCCAATGCATGAGCGTTTTGCACATGTACCTTTCGTTGACTTTGAAGCATCGTGAAAAGGAAGAGACAGAACAAAAAAACAAGCCTTGATTGCCTTGCTTGCCTTATTTCTGCTACTAGCGATCACTCTGCTGATCCCTTTTAGTAGAAGGGGCCGCTGCGCCTTGACTGGAAGCAGGGCAATCTCAGATTATGCAAACAGCTCATAGAGGCCCAGCCCGAGTAGGTGCCAGTCTCACACGTCTGCAAAGGCCTTCAATGAGGCTTTCAGCAGAAGTCAAGAGTTTACGAGTGACCATTCGCATGGAACTGGCAGGTGTGTTAAATCAAGTGCTCTACCGCAGTAATGCTGCTTGTCAGGCATTGGTAGTTCAGTGGTAGAATTCTCGCTTCCCAAGCGGGAGGCCCGGGTTCGATTCCCGGCCAATGCATGGCACTTTTGTAGACGTGTCTCTTGATATTTTAAAAGGCATGGGAAAAGAAAAATGGAAACGGTAGATAAGATGATTGCATTGCTTGTCTGTTTTCTGCGCAAAGAAAGCACTCTGCTGCCCTCTTTTAGCAGAAGATGGAACGGCAGTTTCAACTTAAGGCGGGAAACCTATTATGCAAATAATTCCCAGAAGACCCCAGAAGCCCAGATTGAAAGGGTGTCAGCCTCGTGTGGCTGCAAAGATATCCCCTGAGTCCTGCGGTAGAAGTCTGGCTTTCCTGAGGCACGGTGCTCAGGGAACTGCACTCAGAGTAGCGACCCATACAAAGGCCACCCTCATCTACCAGTGTGCTTGCCTCTGTCCACTTTTCCTGTCTATAGAACCTGGCCGTTCGTGGCCGTTCGTGGCCAAGTGAGTGAGAAGGACTGCCAGGGCAGCGCAGCTCCCATTCACCCACCGGAGCTGGCGCCATCCTCATGTCACTGCAGTGCTCTGTTAAATCAGCTGCTCTGGGCTGCAATGGTCCAGAGCACTGTAGCGCCAGTGTGCAGCATGTAAGGCATTGGTGGTTCAGTGGTAGAATTCTCGCCTGCCACGCGGGAGGCCCGGGTTCGATTCCCGGCCAATGCATGAGCGTTTTGCACATGTACCTTTCGTTGACTTTGAAGCATCGTGAAAAGGAAGAGACCGAACAAAAAAACAAGCCTTGATTGCCTTGCTTGCCTTATTTCTGCTACTAGCGATCACTCTGCTGATCCCTTTTAGTAGAAGGGGCCGCTGCGCCTTGACTGGAAGCAGGGCAATCTCAGATTATGCAAAACGCTCATAGAGGCCCAGCCCGAGTAGGTGCCAGTCTCACACGTCTGCAAAGGCCTTCAATGAGGCTTTCAGCAGAAGTCAAGAGTTTACGAGTGACCATTCGCATGGAACTGGCAGGTGTGTTAAATCAAGCGCTCTACCGCAGTAATGCTGCTTGTCAAGCATTGGTAGTTCAGTGGTAGAATTCTCGCTTCCCAAGCGGGAGGCCTGGGTTCGATTCCCGGCCAATGCATGGCACTTTTGTAGACGTGTCTCTTGATATTTTAAAAGGCATGGGAAAAGAAAAATGGAAACGGTAGATAAGATGATTGCATTGCTTGTCTGTTTTCTGCGCAAAGAAAGCAATCTGCTGCCCTCTTTTAGCAGAAGATGGAACTGCAGTTTCAACTTAAGGCGGGAAACCTTCTATTATGCAAATAATTCCCAGAAGACCCCAGAAGCCCAGATTGAAAGGGTGTCAGCCTCGTGTGGCTGCAAAGATATCCCCTGAGTCCTGCGGTAGAAGTCTGGCTTTCCTGAGGCACGGTGCTCAGGGAACTGCACTCAGAGTAGCGACCCATACAAAGGCCACCCTCATCTACCAGTGTGCTTGCCTCTGTCCACTTTTCCTGTCTATAGAACCTGGCCGTTCGTGGCCGTTCGTGGCCAAGTGAGTGAGAAGGACTGCCAGGGCAGCGCAGCTCCCATTCACCCACCGGAGCTGGCGCCATCCTCATGCCACTGCAGTGCTCTGTTAAATCAGCTGCTCTGGGCTGCAATGGTCCAGAGCACTGTAGCGCCAGTGTGCAGCATGTAAGGCATTGGTGGTTCAGTGGTAGAATTCTCGCCTGCCACGCGGGAGGCCCGGGTTCGATTCCCGGCCAATGCATGAGCGTTTTGCACATGTACCTTTCGTTGACTTTGAAGCATCGTGAAAAGGAAGAGACCGAACAAAAAAACAAGCCTTGATTGCCTTGCTTGCCTTATTTCTGCTACTAGCGATCACTCTGCTGATCCCTTTTAGTAGAAGGGGCCGCTGCGCCTTGACTGGAAGCAGGGCAATCTCAGATTATGCAAAACGCTCATAGAGGCCCAGCCCGAGTAGGTGCCAGTCTCACACGTCTGCAAAGGCCTTCAATGAGGCTTTCAGCAGAAGTCAAGAGTTTACGAGTGACCATTCGCATGGAACTGGCAGGTGTGTTAAATCAAGCGCTCTACCGCAGTAATGCTGCTTGTCAAGCATTGGTAGTTCAGTGGTAGAATTCTCGCTTCCCAAGCGGGAGGCCCGGGTTCGATTCCCGGCCAATGCATGGCACTTTTGTAGACGTGTCTCTTGATATTTTAAAAGGCATGGGAAAAGAAAAATGGAAACGGTAGATAAGATGATTGCATTGCTTGTCTGTTTTCTGCGCAAAGAAAGCAATCTGCTGCCCTCTTTTAGCAGAAGATGGAACTGCAGTTTCAACTTAAGGCGGGAAACCTTCTATTATGCAAATAATTCCCAGAAGACCCCAGAAGCCCAGATTGAAAGGGTGTCAGCCTCGTGTGGCTGCAAAGATATCCCCTGAGTCCTGCGGTAGAAGTCTGGCTTTCCTGAGGCACGGTGCTCAGGGAACTGCACTCAGAGTAGCGACCCATACAAAGGCCACCCTCATCTACCAGTGTGCTTGCCTCTGTCCACTTTTCCTGTCTATAGAACCTGGCCGTTCGTGGCCGTTCGTGGCCAAGTGAGTGAGAAGGACTGCCAGGGCAGCGCAGCTCCCATTCACCCACCGGAGCTGGCGCCATCCTCATGTCACTGCAGTGCTCTGTTAAATCAGCTGCTCTGGGCTGCAATGGTCCAGAGCACTGTAGCGCCAGTGTGCAGCATGTAAGGCATTGGTGGTTCAGTGGTAGAATTCTCGCCTGCCACGCGGGAGGCCCGGGTTCGATTCCCGGCCAATGCATGAGCGTTTTGCACATGTACCTTTCGTTGACTTTGAAGCATCGTGAAAAGGAAGAGACCGAACAAAAAAACAAGCCTTGATTGCCTTGCTTGCCTTATTTCTGCTACTAGCGAACACTCTGCTGATCCCTTTTAGTAGAAGGGGCCGCTGCGCCTTGACTGGAAGCAGGGCAATCTCAGATTATGCAAACAGCTCATAGAGGCCCAGCCCGAGTAGGTGCCAGTCTCACACGTCTGCAAAGGCCTTCAATGAGGCTTTCAGCAGAAGTCAAGAGTTTACGAGTGACCATTCGCATGGAACTGGCAGGTGTGTTAAATCAAGTGCTCTACCGCAGTAATGCTGCTTGTCAGGCATTGGTAGTTCAGTGGTAGAATTCTCGCTTCCCAAGCGGGAGGCCCGGGTTCGATTCCCGGCCAATGCATGGCACTTTTGTAGACGTGTCTCTTGATATTTTAAAAGGCATGGGAAAAGAAAAATGGAAACGGTAGATAAGATGATTGCATTGCTTGTCTGTTTTCTGCGCAAAGAAAGCACTCTGCTGCCCTCTTTTAGCAGAAGATGGAACGGCAGTTTCAACTTAAGGCGGGAAACCTATTATGCAAATAATTCCCAGAAGACCCCAGAAGCCCAGATTGAAAGGGTGTCAGCCTCGTGTGGCTGCAAAGATATCCCCTGAGTCCTGCGGTAGAAGTCTGGCTTTCCTGAGGCACGGTGCTCAGGGAACTGCACTCAGAGTAGCGACCCATACAAAGGCCACCCTCATCTACCAGTGTGCTTGCCTCTGTCCACTTTTCCTGTCTATAGAACCTGGCCGTTCGTGGCCGTTCGTGGCCAAGGGAGTGAGAAGGACTGCCAGGGCAGCGCAGCTCCCATTCACCCACCGGAGCTGGCGCCATCCTCATGTCACTGCAGTGCTCTGTTAAATCAGCTGCTCTGGGCTGCAATGGTCCAGAGCACTGTAGCGCCAGTGTGCAGCATGTAAGGCATTGGTGGTTCAGTGGTAGAATTCTCGCCTGCCACGCGGGAGGCCCGGGTTCGATTCCCGGTCAATGCATGAGCGTTTTGCACATGTACCTTTCGTTGACTTTGAAGCATCGTGAAAAGGAAGAGACCGAACAAAAAAACAAGCCTTGATTGCCTTGCTTGCCTTATTTCTGCTACTAGCGATCACTCTGCTGATCCCTTTTAGTAGAAGGGGCCGCTGCGCCTTGACTGGAAGCAGGGCAATCTCAGATTATGCAAACAGCTCATAGAGGCCCAGCCCGAGTAGGTGCCAGTCTCACACGTCTGCAAAGGCCTTCAATGAGGCTTTCAGCAGAAGTCAAGAGTTTACGAGTGACCATTCGCATGGAACTGGCAGGTGTGTTAAATCAAGTGCTCTACCGCAGTAATGCTGCTTGTCAGGCATTGGTAGTTCAGTGGTAGAATTCTCGCTTCCCAAGCGGGAGGCCCGGGTTCGATTCCCGGCCAATGCATGGCACTTTTGTAGACGTGTCTCTTGATATTTTAAAAGGCATGGGAAAAGAAAAATGGAAACGGTAGATAAGATGATTGCATTGCTTGTCTGTTTTCTGCGCAAAGAAAGCACTCTGCTGCCCTCTTTTAGCAGAAGATGGAACGGCAGTTTCAACTTAAGGCGGGAAACCTATTATGCAAATAATTCCCAGAAGACCCCAGAAGCCCAGATTGAAAGGGTGTCAGCCTCGTGTGGCTGCAAAGATATCCCCTGAGTCCTGCGGTAGAAGTCTGGCTTTCCTGAGGCACGGTGCTCAGGGAACTGCACTCAGAGTAGCGACCCATACAAAGGCCACCCTCATCTACCAGTGTGCTTGCCTCTGTCCACTTTTCCTGTCTATAGAACCTGGCCGTTCGTGGCCGTTCGTGGCCAAGTGAGTGAGAAGGACTGCCAGGGCAGCGCAGCTCCCATTCACCCACCGGAGCTGGCGCCATCCTCATGCCACTGCAGTGCTCTGTTAAATCAGCTGCTCTGGGCTGCAATGGTCCAGAGCACTGTAGCGCCAGTGTGCAGCATGTAAGGCATTGGTGGTTCAGTGGTAGAATTCTCGCTTGCCACGCGGGAGGCCCGGGTTCGATTCCCGGCCAATGCATGAGCGTTTTGCACATGTACCTTTCGTTGACTTTGAAGCATCGTGAAAAGGAAGAGACCGAACAAAAAAACAAGCCTTGATTGCCTTGCTTGCCTTATTTCTGCTACTAGCGATCACTCTGCTGATCCCTTTTAGTAGAAGGGGCCGCTGCGCCTTGACTGGAAGCAGGGCAATCTCAGATTATGCAAAACGCTCATAGAGGCCCAGCCCGAGTAGGTGCCAGTCTCACACGTCTGCAAAGGCCTTCAATGAGGCTTTCAGCAGAAGTCAAGAGTTTACGAGTGACCATTCGCATGGAACTGGCAGGTGTGTTAAATCAAGCGCTCTACCGCAGTAATGCTGCTTGTCAAGCATTGGTAGTTCAGTGGTAGAATTCTCGCTTCCCAAGCGGGAGGCCCGGGTTCGATTCCCGGCCAATGCATGGCACTTTTGTAGACGTGTCTCTTGATATTTTAAAAGGCATGGGAAAAGAAAAATGGAAACGGTAGATAAGATGATTGCATTGCTTGTCTGTTTTCTGCGCAAAGAAAGCAATCTGCTGCCCTCTTTTAGCAGAAGATGGAACTGCAGTTTCAACTTAAGGCGGGAAACCTTCTATTATGCAAATAATTCCCAGAAGACCCCAGAAGCCCAGATTGAAAGGGTGTCAGCCTCGTGTGGCTGCAAAGATATCCCCTGAGTCCTGCGGTAGAAGTCTGGCTTTCCTGAGGCACGGTGCTCAGGGAACTGCACTCAGAGTAGCGACCCATACAAAGGCCACCCTCATCTACCAGTGTGCTTGCCTCTGTCCACTTTTCCTGTCTATAGAACCTGGCCGTTCGTGGCCGTTCGTGGCCAAGTGAGTGAGAAGGACTGCCAGGGCAGCGCAGCTCCCATTCACCCACCGGAGCTGGCGCCATCCTCATGTCACTGCAGTGCTCTGTTAAATCAGCTGCTCTGGGCTGCAATGGTCCAGAGCACTGTAGCGCCAGTGTGCAGCATGTAAGGCATTGGTGGTTCAGTGGTAGAATTCTCGCCTGCCACGCGGGAGGCCCGGGTTCGATTCCCGGCCAATGCATGAGCGTTTTGCACATGTACCTTTCGTTGACTTTGAAGCATCGTGAAAAGGAAGAGACCGAACAAAAAAACAAGCCTTGATTGCCTTGCTTGCCTTATTTCTGCTACTAGCGATCACTCTGCTGATCCCTTTTAGTAGAAGGGGCCGCTGCGCCTTGACTGGAAGCAGGGCAATCTCAGATTATGCAAACAGCTCATAGAGGCCCAGCCCGAGTAGGTGCCAGTCTCACACGTCTGCAAAGGCCTTCAATGAGGCTTTCAGCAGAAGTCAAGAGTTTACGAGTGACCATTCGCATGGAACTGGCAGGTGTGTTAAATCAAGTGCTCTACCGCAGTAATGCTGCTTGTCAGGCATTGGTAGTTCAGTGGTAGAATTCTCGCTTCCCAAGCGGGAGGCCCGGGTTCGATTCCCGGCCAATGCATGGCACTTTTGTAGACGTGTCTCTTGATATTTTAAAAGGCATGGGAAAAGAAAAATGGAAACGGTAGATAAGATGATTGCATTGCTTGTCTGTTTTCTGCGCAAAGAAAGCACTCTGCTGCCCTCTTTTAGCAGAAGATGGAACGGCAGTTTCAACTTAAGGCGGGAAACCTATTATGCAAATAATTCCCAGAAGACCCCAGAAGCCCAGATTGAAAGGGTGTCAGCCTCGTGTGGCTGCAAAGATATCCCCTGAGTCCTGCGGTAGAAGTCTGGCTTTCCTGAGGCACGGTGCTCAGGGAACTGCACTCAGAGTAGCGACCCATACAAAGGCCACCCTCATCTACCAGTGTGCTTGCCTCTGTCCACTTTTCCTGTCTATAGAACCTGGCCGTTCGTGGCCGTTCGTGGCCAAGTGAGTGAGAAGGACTGCCAGGGCAGCGCAGCTCCCATTCACCCACCGGAGCTGGCGCCATCCTCATGTCACTGCAGTGCTCTGTTAAATCAGCTGCTCTGGGCTGCAATGGTCCAGAGCACTGTAGCGCCAGTGTGCAGCATGTAAGGCATTGGTGGTTCAGTGGTAGAATTCTCGCCTGCCACGCGGGAGGCCCGGGTTCGATTCCCGGCCAATGCATGAGCGTTTTGCACATGTACCTTTCGTTGACTTTGAAGCATCGTGAAAAGGAAGAGACCGAACAAAAAAACAAGCCTTGATTGCCTTGCTTGCCTTATTTCTGCTACTAGCGATCACTCTGCTGATCCCTTTTAGTAGAAGGGGCCGCTGCGCCTTGACTGGAAGCAGGGCAATCTCAGATTATGCAAAACGCTCATAGAGGCCCAGCCCGAGTAGGTGCCAGTCTCACACGTCTGCAAAGGCCTTCAATGAGGCTTTCAGCAGAAGTCAAGAGTTTACGAGTGACCATTCGCATGGAACTGGCAGGTGTGTTAAATCAAGCGCTCTACCGCAGTAATGCTGCTTGTCAAGCATTGGTAGTTCAGTGGTAGAATTCTCGCTTCCCAAGCGGGAGGCCTGGGTTCGATTCCCGGCCAATGCATGGCACTTTTGTAGACGTGTCTCTTGATATTTTAAAAGGCATGGGAAAAGAAAAATGGAAACGGTAGATAAGATGATTGCATTGCTTGTCTGTTTTCTGCGCAAAGAAAGCAATCTGCTGCCCTCTTTTAGCAGAAGATGGAACTGCAGTTTCAACTTAAGGCGGGAAACCTTCTATTATGCAAATAATTCCCAGAAGACCCCAGAAGCCCAGATTGAAAGGGTGTCAGCCTCGTGTGGCTGCAAAGATATCCCCTGAGTCCTGCGGTAGAAGTCTGGCTTTCCTGAGGCACGGTGCTCAGGGAACTGCACTCAGAGTAGCGACCCATACAAAGGCCACCCTCATCTACCAGTGTGCTTGCCTCTGTCCACTTTTCCTGTCTATAGAACCTGGCCGTTCGTGGCCGTTCGTGGCCAAGTGAGTGAGAAGGACTGCCAGGGCAGCGCAGCTCCCATTCACCCACCGGAGCTGGCGCCATCCTCATGCCACTGCAGTGCTCTGTTAAATCAGCTGCTCTGGGCTGCAATGGTCCAGAGCACTGTAGCGCCAGTGTGCAGCATGTAAGGCATTGGTGGTTCAGTGGTAGAATTCTCGCCTGCCACGCGGGAGGCCCGGGTTCGATTCCCGGCCAATGCATGAGCGTTTTGCACATGTACCTTTCGTTGACTTTGAAGCATCGTGAAAAGGAAGAGACCGAACAAAAAAACAAGCCTTGATTGCCTTGCTTGCCTTATTTCTGCTACTAGCGATCACTCTGCTGATCCCTTTTAGTAGAAGGGGCCGCTGCGCCTTGACTGGAAGCAGGGCAATCTCAGATTATGCAAAACGCTCATAGAGGCCCAGCCCGAGTAGGTGCCAGTCTCACACGTCTGCAAAGGCCTTCAATGAGGCTTTCAGCAGAAGTCAAGAGTTTACGAGTGACCATTCGCATGGAACTGGCAGGTGTGTTAAATCAAGCGCTCTACCGCAGTAATGCTGCTTGTCAAGCATTGGTAGTTCAGTGGTAGAATTCTCGCTTCCCAAGCGGGAGGCCCGGGTTCGATTCCCGGCCAATGCATGGCACTTTTGTAGACGTGTCTCTTGATATTTTAAAAGGCATGGGAAAAGAAAAATGGAAACGGTAGATAAGATGATTGCATTGCTTGTCTGTTTTCTGCGCAAAGAAAGCAATCTGCTGCCCTCTTTTAGCAGAAGATGGAACTGCAGTTTCAACTTAAGGCGGGAAACCTTCTATTATGCAAATAATTCCCAGAAGACCCCAGAAGCCCAGATTGAAAGGGTGTCAGCCTCGTGTGGCTGCAAAGATATCCCCTGAGTCCTGCGGTAGAAGTCTGGCTTTCCTGAGGCACGGTGCTCAGGGAACTGCACTCAGAGTAGCGACCCATACAAAGGCCACCCTCATCTACCAGTGTGCTTGCCTCTGTCCACTTTTCCTGTCTATAGAACCTGGCCGTTCGTGGCCGTTCGTGGCCAAGTGAGTGAGAAGGACTGCCAGGGCAGCGCAGCTCCCATTCACCCACCGGAGCTGGCGCCATCCTCATGTCACTGCAGTGCTCTGTTAAATCAGCTGCTCTGGGCTGCAATGGTCCAGAGCACTGTAGCGCCAGTGTGCAGCATGTAAGGCATTGGTGGTTCAGTGGTAGAATTCTCGCCTGCCACGCGGGAGGCCCGGGTTCGATTCCCGGCCAATGCATGAGCGTTTTGCACATGTACCTTTCGTTGACTTTGAAGCATCGTGAAAAGGAAGAGACCGAACAAAAAAACAAGCCTTGATTGCCTTGCTTGCCTTATTTCTGCTACTAGCGATCACTCTGCTGATCCCTTTTAGTAGAAGGGGCCGCTGCGCCTTGACTGGAAGCAGGGCAATCTCAGATTATGCAAACAGCTCATAGAGGCCCAGCCCGAGTAGGTGCCAGTCTCACACGTCTGCAAAGGCCTTCAATGAGGCTTTCAGCAGAAGTCAAGAGTTTACGAGTGACCATTCGCATGGAACTGGCAGGTGTGTTAAATCAAGTGCTCTACCGCAGTAATGCTGCTTGTCAGGCATTGGTAGTTCAGTGGTAGAATTCTCGCTTCCCAAGCGGGAGGCCCGGGTTCGATTCCCGGCCAATGCATGGCACTTTTGTAGACGTGTCTCTTGATATTTTAAAAGGCATGGGAAAAGAAAAATGGAAACGGTAGATAAGATGATTGCATTGCTTGTCTGTTTTCTGCGCAAAGAAAGCACTCTGCTGCCCTCTTTTAGCAGAAGATGGAACGGCAGTTTCAACTTAAGGCGGGAAACCTATTATGCAAATAATTCCCAGAAGACCCCAGAAGCCCAGATTGAAAGGGTGTCAGCCTCGTGTGGCTGCAAAGATATCCCCTGAGTCCTGCGGTAGAAGTCTGGCTTTCCTGAGGCACGGTGCTCAGGGAACTGCACTCAGAGTAGCGACCCATACAAAGGCCACCCTCATCTACCAGTGTGCTTGCCTCTGTCCACTTTTCCTGTCTATAGAACCTGGCCGTTCGTGGCCGTTCGTGGCCAAGGGAGTGAGAAGGACTGCCAGGGCAGCGCAGCTCCCATTCACCCACCGGAGCTGGCGCCATCCTCATGTCACTGCAGTGCTCTGTTAAATCAGCTGCTCTGGGCTGCAATGGTCCAGAGCACTGTAGCGCCAGTGTGCAGCATGTAAGGCATTGGTGGTTCAGTGGTAGAATTCTCGCCTGCCACGCGGGAGGCCCGGGTTCGATTCCCGGCCAATGCATGAGCGTTTTGCACATGTACCTTTCGTTGACTTTGAAGCATCGTGAAAAGGAAGAGACCGAACAAAAAAACAAGCCTTGATTGCCTTGCTTGCCTTATTTCTGCTACTAGCGATCACTCTGCTGATCCCTTTTAGTAGAAGGGGCCGCTGCGCCTTGACTGGAAGCAGGGCAATCTCAGATTATGCAAACAGCTCATAGAGGCCCAGCCCGAGTAGGTGCCAGTCTCACACGTCTGCAAAGGCCTTCAATGAGGCTTTCAGCAGAAGTCAAGAGTTTACGAGTGACCATTCGCATGGAACTGGCAGGTGTGTTAAATCAAGCGCTCTACCGCAGTAATGCTGCTTGTCAGGCATTGGTAGTTCAGTGGTAGAATTCTCGCTTCCCAAGCGGGAGGCCCGGGTTCGATTCCCGGCCAATGCATGGCACTTTTGTAGACGTGTCTCTTGATATTTTAAAAGGCATGGGAAAAGAAAAATGGAAACGGTAGATAAGATGATTGCATTGCTTGTCTGTTTTCTGCGCAAAGAAAGCACTCTGCTGCCCTCTTTTAGCAGAAGATGGAACGGCAGTTTCAACTTAAGGCGGGAAACCTATTATGCAAATAATTCCCAGAAGACCCCAGAAGCCCAGATTGAAAGGGTGTCAGCCTCGTGTGGCTGCAAAGATATCCCCTGAGTCCTGCGGTAGAAGTCTGGCTTTCCTGAGGCACGGTGCTCAGGGAACTGCACTCAGAGTAGCGACCCATACAAAGGCCACCCTCATCTACCAGTGTGCTTGCCTCTGTCCACTTTTCCTGTCTATAGAACCTGGCCGTTCGTGGCCGTTCGTGGCCAAGTGAGTGAGAAGGACTGCCAGGGCAGCGCAGCTCCCATTCACCCACCGGAGCTGGCGCCATCCTCATGTCACTGCAGTGCTCTGTTAAATCAGCTGCTCTGGGCTGCAATGGTCCAGAGCACTGTAGCGCCAGTGTGCAGCATGTAAGGCATTGGTGGTTCAGTGGTAGAATTCTCGCCTGCCACGCGGGAGGCCCGGGTTCGATTCCCGGCCAATGCATGAGCGTTTTGCACATGTACCTTTCGTTGACTTTGAAGCATCGTGAAAAGGAAGAGACAGAACAAAAAAACAAGCCTTGATTGCCTTGCTTGCCTTATTTCTGCTACTAGCGATCACTCTGCTGATCCCTTTTAGTAGAAGGGGCCGCTGCGCCTTGACTGGAAGCAGGGCAATCTCAGATTATGCAAACAGCTCATAGAGGCCCAGCCCGAGTAGGTGCCAGTCTCACACGTCTGCAAAGGCCTTCAATGAGGCTTTCAGCAGAAGTCAAGAGTTTACGAGTGACCATTCGCATGGAACTGGCAGGTGTGTTAAATCAAGTGCTCTACCGCAGTAATGCTGCTTGTCAGGCATTGGTAGTTCAGTGGTAGAATTCTCGCTTCCCAAGCGGGAGGCCCGGGTTCGATTCCCGGCCAATGCATGGCACTTTTGTAGACGTGTCTCTTGATATTTTAAAAGGCATGGGAAAAGAAAAATGGAAACGGTAGATAAGATGATTGCATTGCTTGTCTGTTTTCTGCGCAAAGAAAGCACTCTGCTGCCCTCTTTTAGCAGAAGATGGAACGGCAGTTTCAACTTAAGGCGGGAAACCTATTATGCAAATAATTCCCAGAAGACCCCAGAAGCCCAGATTGAAAGGGTGTCAGCCTCGTGTGGCTGCAAAGATATCCCCTGAGTCCTGCGGTAGAAGTCTGGCTTTCCTGAGGCACGGTGCTCAGGGAACTGCACTCAGAGTAGCGACCCATACAAAGGCCACCCTCATCTACCAGTGTGCTTGCCTCTGTCCACTTTTCCTGTCTATAGAACCTGGCCGTTCGTGGCCGTTCGTGGCCAAGTGAGTGAGAAGGACTGCCAGGGCAGCGCAGCTCCCATTCACCCACCGGAGCTGGCGCCATCCTCATGTCACTGCAGTGCTCTGTTAAATCAGCTGCTCTGGGCTGCAATGGTCCAGAGCACTGTAGCGCCAGTGTGCAGCATGTAAGGCATTGGTGGTTCAGTGGTAGAATTCTCGCCTGCCACGCGGGAGGCCCGGGTTCGATTCCCGGCCAATGCATGAGCGTTTTGCACATGTACCTTTCGTTGACTTTGAAGCATCGTGAAAAGGAAGAGACCGAACAAAAAAACAAGCCTTGATTGCCTTGCTTGCCTTATTTCTGCTACTAGCGATCACTCTGCTGATCCCTTTTAGTAGAAGGGGCCGCTGCGCCTTGACTGGAAGCAGGGCAATCTCAGATTATGCAAAACGCTCATAGAGGCCCAGCCCGAGTAGGTGCCAGTCTCACACGTCTGCAAAGGCCTTCAATGAGGCTTTCAGCAGAAGTCAAGAGTTTACGAGTGACCATTCGCATGGAACTGGCAGGTGTGTTAAATCAAGCGCTCTACCGCAGTAATGCTGCTTGTCAAGCATTGGTAGTTCAGTGGTAGAATTCTCGCTTCCCAAGCGGGAGGCCTGGGTTCGATTCCCGGCCAATGCATGGCACTTTTGTAGACGTGTCTCTTGATATTTTAAAAGGCATGGGAAAAGAAAAATGGAAACGGTAGATAAGATGATTGCATTGCTTGTCTGTTTTCTGCGCAAAGAAAGCAATCTGCTGCCCTCTTTTAGCAGAAGATGGAACTGCAGTTTCAACTTAAGGCGGGAAACCTTCTATTATGCAAATAATTCCCAGAAGACCCCAGAAGCCCAGATTGAAAGGGTGTCAGCCTCGTGTGGCTGCAAAGATATCCCCTGAGTCCTGCGGTAGAAGTCTGGCTTTCCTGAGGCACGGTGCTCAGGGAACTGCACTCAGAGTAGCGACCCATACAAAGGCCACCCTCATCTACCAGTGTGCTTGCCTCTGTCCACTTTTCCTGTCTATAGAACCTGGCCGTTCGTGGCCGTTCGTGGCCAAGTGAGTGAGAAGGACTGCCAGGGCAGCGCAGCTCCCATTCACCCACCGGAGCTGGCGCCATCCTCATGCCACTGCAGTGCTCTGTTAAATCAGCTGCTCTGGGCTGCAATGGTCCAGAGCACTGTAGCGCCAGTGTGCAGCATGTAAGGCATTGGTGGTTCAGTGGTAGAATTCTCGCCTGCCACGCGGGAGGCCCGGGTTCGATTCCCGGCCAATGCATGAGCGTTTTGCACATGTACCTTTCGTTGACTTTGAAGCATCGTGAAAAGGAAGAGACCGAACAAAAAAACAAGCCTTGATTGCCTTGCTTGCCTTATTTCTGCTACTAGCGATCACTCTGCTGATCCCTTTTAGTAGAAGGGGCCGCTGCGCCTTGACTGGAAGCAGGGCAATCTCAGATTATGCAAAACGCTCATAGAGGCCCAGCCCGAGTAGGTGCCAGTCTCACACGTCTGCAAAGGCCTTCAATGAGGCTTTCAGCAGAAGTCAAGAGTTTACGAGTGACCATTCGCATGGAACTGGCAGGTGTGTTAAATCAAGCGCTCTACCGCAGTAATGCTGCTTGTCAAGCATTGGTAGTTCAGTGGTAGAATTCTCGCTTCCCAAGCGGGAGGCCCGGGTTCGATTCCCGGCCAATGCATGGCACTTTTGTAGACGTGTCTCTTGATATTTTAAAAGGCATGGGAAAAGAAAAATGGAAACGGTAGATAAGATGATTGCATTGCTTGTCTGTTTTCTGCGCAAAGAAAGCAATCTGCTGCCCTCTTTTAGCAGAAGATGGAACTGCAGTTTCAACTTAAGGCGGGAAACCTTCTATTATGCAAATAATTCCCAGAAGACCCCAGAAGCCCAGATTGAAAGGGTGTCAGCCTCGTGTGGCTGCAAAGATATCCCCTGAGTCCTGCGGTAGAAGTCTGGCTTTCCTGAGGCACGGTGCTCAGGGAACTGCACTCAGAGTAGCGACCCATACAAAGGCCACCCTCATCTACCAGTGTGCTTGCCTCTGTCCACTTTTCCTGTCTATAGAACCTGGCCGTTCGTGGCCGTTCGTGGCCAAGTGAGTGAGAAGGACTGCCAGGGCAGCGCAGCTCCCATTCACCCACCGGAGCTGGCGCCATCCTCATGTCACTGCAGTGCTCTGTTAAATCAGCTGCTCTGGGCTGCAATGGTCCAGAGCACTGTAGCGCCAGTGTGCAGCATGTAAGGCATTGGTGGTTCAGTGGTAGAATTCTCGCCTGCCACGCGGGAGGCCCGGGTTCGATTCCCGGCCAATGCATGAGCGTTTTGCACATGTACCTTTCGTTGACTTTGAAGCATCGTGAAAAGGAAGAGACCGAACAAAAAAACAAGCCTTGATTGCCTTGCTTGCCTTATTTCTGCTACTAGCGAACACTCTGCTGATCCCTTTTAGTAGAAGGGGCCGCTGCGCCTTGACTGGAAGCAGGGCAATCTCAGATTATGCAAACAGCTCATAGAGGCCCAGCCCGAGTAGGTGCCAGTCTCACACGTCTGCAAAGGCCTTCAATGAGGCTTTCAGCAGAAGTCAAGAGTTTACGAGTGACCATTCGCATGGAACTGGCAGGTGTGTTAAATCAAGTGCTCTACCGCAGTAATGCTGCTTGTCAGGCATTGGTAGTTCAGTGGTAGAATTCTCGCTTCCCAAGCGGGAGGCCCGGGTTCGATTCCCGGCCAATGCATGGCACTTTTGTAGACGTGTCTCTTGATATTTTAAAAGGCATGGGAAAAGAAAAATGGAAACGGTAGATAAGATGATTGCATTGCTTGTCTGTTTTCTGCGCAAAGAAAGCACTCTGCTGCCCTCTTTTAGCAGAAGATGGAACGGCAGTTTCAACTTAAGGCGGGAAACCTATTATGCAAATAATTCCCAGAAGACCCCAGAAGCCCAGATTGAAAGGGTGTCAGCCTCGTGTGGCTGCAAAGATATCCCCTGAGTCCTGCGGTAGAAGTCTGGCTTTCCTGAGGCACGGTGCTCAGGGAACTGCACTCAGAGTAGCGACCCATACAAAGGCCACCCTCATCTACCAGTGTGCTTGCCTCTGTCCACTTTTCCTGTCTATAGAACCTGGCCGTTCGTGGCCGTTCGTGGCCAAGGGAGTGAGAAGGACTGCCAGGGCAGCGCAGCTCCCATTCACCCACCGGAGCTGGCGCCATCCTCATGTCACTGCAGTGCTCTGTTAAATCAGCTGCTCTGGGCTGCAATGGTCCAGAGCACTGTAGCGCCAGTGTGCAGCATGTAAGGCATTGGTGGTTCAGTGGTAGAATTCTCGCCTGCCACGCGGGAGGCCCGGGTTCGATTCCCGGTCAATGCATGAGCGTTTTGCACATGTACCTTTCGTTGACTTTGAAGCATCGTGAAAAGGAAGAGACCGAACAAAAAAACAAGCCTTGATTGCCTTGCTTGCCTTATTTCTGCTACTAGCGATCACTCTGCTGATCCCTTTTAGTAGAAGGGGCCGCTGCGCCTTGACTGGAAGCAGGGCAATCTCAGATTATGCAAACAGCTCATAGAGGCCCAGCCCGAGTAGGTGCCAGTCTCACACGTCTGCAAAGGCCTTCAATGAGGCTTTCAGCAGAAGTCAAGAGTTTACGAGTGACCATTCGCATGGAACTGGCAGGTGTGTTAAATCAAGTGCTCTACCGCAGTAATGCTGCTTGTCAGGCATTGGTAGTTCAGTGGTAGAATTCTCGCTTCCCAAGCGGGAGGCCCGGGTTCGATTCCCGGCCAATGCATGGCACTTTTGTAGACGTGTCTCTTGATATTTTAAAAGGCATGGGAAAAGAAAAATGGAAACGGTAGATAAGATGATTGCATTGCTTGTCTGTTTTCTGCGCAAAGAAAGCACTCTGCTGCCCTCTTTTAGCAGAAGATGGAACGGCAGTTTCAACTTAAGGCGGGAAACCTATTATGCAAATAATTCCCAGAAGACCCCAGAAGCCCAGATTGAAAGGGTGTCAGCCTCGTGTGGCTGCAAAGATATCCCCTGAGTCCTGCGGTAGAAGTCTGGCTTTCCTGAGGCACGGTGCTCAGGGAACTGCACTCAGAGTAGCGACCCATACAAAGGCCACCCTCATCTACCAGTGTGCTTGCCTCTGTCCACTTTTCCTGTCTATAGAACCTGGCCGTTCGTGGCCGTTCGTGGCCAAGTGAGTGAGAAGGACTGCCAGGGCAGCGCAGCTCCCATTCACCCACCGGAGCTGGCGCCATCCTCATGCCACTGCAGTGCTCTGTTAAATCAGCTGCTCTGGGCTGCAATGGTCCAGAGCACTGTAGCGCCAGTGTGCAGCATGTAAGGCATTGGTGGTTCAGTGGTAGAATTCTCGCTTGCCACGCGGGAGGCCCGGGTTCGATTCCCGGCCAATGCATGAGCGTTTTGCACATGTACCTTTCGTTGACTTTGAAGCATCGTGAAAAGGAAGAGACCGAACAAAAAAACAAGCCTTGATTGCCTTGCTTGCCTTATTTCTGCTACTAGCGATCACTCTGCTGATCCCTTTTAGTAGAAGGGGCCGCTGCGCCTTGACTGGAAGCAGGGCAATCTCAGATTATGCAAAACGCTCATAGAGGCCCAGCCCGAGTAGGTGCCAGTCTCACACGTCTGCAAAGGCCTTCAATGAGGCTTTCAGCAGAAGTCAAGAGTTTACGAGTGACCATTCGCATGGAACTGGCAGGTGTGTTAAATCAAGCGCTCTACCGCAGTAATGCTGCTTGTCAAGCATTGGTAGTTCAGTGGTAGAATTCTCGCTTCCCAAGCGGGAGGCCCGGGTTCGATTCCCGGCCAATGCATGGCACTTTTGTAGACGTGTCTCTTGATATTTTAAAAGGCATGGGAAAAGAAAAATGGAAACGGTAGATAAGATGATTGCATTGCTTGTCTGTTTTCTGCGCAAAGAAAGCAATCTGCTGCCCTCTTTTAGCAGAAGATGGAACTGCAGTTTCAACTTAAGGCGGGAAACCTTCTATTATGCAAATAATTCCCAGAAGACCCCAGAAGCCCAGATTGAAAGGGTGTCAGCCTCGTGTGGCTGCAAAGATATCCCCTGAGTCCTGCGGTAGAAGTCTGGCTTTCCTGAGGCACGGTGCTCAGGGAACTGCACTCAGAGTAGCGACCCATACAAAGGCCACCCTCATCTACCAGTGTGCTTGCCTCTGTCCACTTTTCCTGTCTATAGAACCTGGCCGTTCGTGGCCGTTCGTGGCCAAGTGAGTGAGAAGGACTGCCAGGGCAGCGCAGCTCCCATTCACCCACCGGAGCTGGCGCCATCCTCATGTCACTGCAGTGCTCTGTTAAATCAGCTGCTCTGGGCTGCAATGGTCCAGAGCACTGTAGCGCCAGTGTGCAGCATGTAAGGCATTGGTGGTTCAGTGGTAGAATTCTCGCCTGCCACGCGGGAGGCCCGGGTTCGATTCCCGGCCAATGCATGAGCGTTTTGCACATGTACCTTTCGTTGACTTTGAAGCATCGTGAAAAGGAAGAGACCGAACAAAAAAACAAGCCTTGATTGCCTTGCTTGCCTTATTTCTGCTACTAGCGATCACTCTGCTGATCCCTTTTAGTAGAAGGGGCCGCTGCGCCTTGACTGGAAGCAGGGCAATCTCAGATTATGCAAACAGCTCATAGAGGCCCAGCCCGAGTAGGTGCCAGTCTCACACGTCTGCAAAGGCCTTCAATGAGGCTTTCAGCAGAAGTCAAGAGTTTACGAGTGACCATTCGCATGGAACTGGCAGGTGTGTTAAATCAAGTGCTCTACCGCAGTAATGCTGCTTGTCAGGCATTGGTAGTTCAGTGGTAGAATTCTCGCTTCCCAAGCGGGAGGCCCGGGTTCGATTCCCGGCCAATGCATGGCACTTTTGTAGACGTGTCTCTTGATATTTTAAAAGGCATGGGAAAAGAAAAATGGAAACGGTAGATAAGATGATTGCATTGCTTGTCTGTTTTCTGCGCAAAGAAAGCACTCTGCTGCCCTCTTTTAGCAGAAGATGGAACGGCAGTTTCAACTTAAGGCGGGAAACCTATTATGCAAATAATTCCCAGAAGACCCCAGAAGCCCAGATTGAAAGGGTGTCAGCCTCGTGTGGGTGCAAAGATATCCCCTGAGTCCTGCGGTAGAAGTCTGGCTTTCCTGAGGCACGGTGCTCAGGGAACTGCACTCAGAGTAGCGACCCATACAAAGGCCACCCTCATCTACCAGTGTGCTTGCCTCTGTCCACTTTTCCTGTCTATAGAACCTGGCCGTTCGTGGCCGTTCGTGGCCAAGTGAGTGAGAAGGACTGCCAGGGCAGCGCAGCTCCCATTCACCCACCGGAGCTGGCGCCATCCTCATGTCACTGCAGTGCTCTGTTAAATCAGCTGCTCTGGGCTGCAATGGTCCAGAGCACTGTAGCGCCAGTGTGCAGCATGTAAGGCATTGGTGGTTCAGTGGTAGAATTCTCGCCTGCCACGCGGGAGGCCCGGGTTCGATTCCCGGCCAATGCATGAGCGTTTTGCACATGTACCTTTCGTTGACTTTGAAGCATCGTGAAAAGGAAGAGACCGAACAAAAAAACAAGCCTTGATTGCCTTGCTTGCCTTATTTCTGCTACTAGCGATCACTCTGCTGATCCCTTTTAGTAGAAGGGGCCGCTGCGCCTTGACTGGAAGCAGGGCAATCTCAGATTATGCAAAACGCTCATAGAGGCCCAGCCCGAGTAGGTGCCAGTCTCACACGTCTGCAAAGGCCTTCAATGAGGCTTTCAGCAGAAGTCAAGAGTTTACGAGTGACCATTCGCATGGAACTGGCAGGTGTGTTAAATCAAGCGCTCTACCGCAGTAATGCTGCTTGTCAGGCATTGGTAGTTCAGTGGTAGAATTCTCGCTTCCCAAGCGGGAGGCCCGGGTTCGATTCCCGGCCAATGCATGGCACTTTTGTAGACGTGTCTCTTGATATTTTAAAAGGCATGGGAAAAGAAAAATGGAAACGGTAGATAAGATGATTGCATTGCTTGTCTGTTTTCTGCGCAAAGAAAGCACTCTGCTGCCCTCTTTTAGCAGAAGATGGAACGGCAGTTTCAACTTAAGGCGGGAAACCTATTATGCAAATAATTCCCAGAAGACCCCAGAAGCCCAGATTGAAAGGGTGTCAGCCTCGTGTGGCTGCAAAGATATCCCCTGAGTCCTGCGGTAGAAGTCTGGCTTTCCTGAGGCACGGTGCTCAGGGAACTGCACTCAGAGTAGCGACCCATACAAAGGCCACCCTCATCTACCAGTGTGCTTGCCTCTGTCCACTTTTCCTGTCTATAGAACCTGGCCGTTCGTGGCCGTTCGTGGCCAAGGGAGTGAGAAGGACTGCCAGGGCAGCGCAGCTCCCATTCACCCACCGGAGCTGGCGCCATCCTCATGTCACTGCAGTGCTCTGTTAAATCAGCTGCTCTGGGCTGCAATGGTCCAGAGCACTGTAGCGCCAGTGTGCAGCATGTAAGGCATTGGTGGTTCAGTGGTAGAATTCTCGCCTGCCACGCGGGAGGCCCGGGTTCGATTCCCGGCCAATGCATGAGCGTTTTGCACATGTACCTTTCGTTGACTTTGAAGCATCGTGAAAAGGAAGAGACCGAACAAAAAAACAAGCCTTGATTGCCTTGCTTGCCTTATTTCTGCTACTAGCGATCACTCTGCTGATCCCTTTTAGTAGAAGGGGCCGCTGCGCCTTGACTGGAAGCAGGGCAATCTCAGATTATGCAAAACGCTCATAGAGGCCCAGCCCGAGTAGGTGCCAGTCTCACACGTCTGCAAAGGCCTTCAATGAGGCTTTCAGCAGAAGTCAAGAGTTTACGAGTGACCATTCGCATGGAACTGGCAGGTGTGTTAAATCAAGCGCTCTACCGCAGTAATGCTGCTTGTCAGGCATTGGTAGTTCAGTGGTAGAATTCTCGCTTCCCAAGCGGGAGGCCCGGGTTCGATTCCCGGCCAATGCATGGCACTTTTGTAGACGTGTCTCTTGATATTTTAAAAGGCATGGGAAAAGAAAAATGGAAACGGTAGATAAGATGATTGCATTGCTTGTCTGTTTTCTGCGCAAAGAAAGCACTCTGCTGCCCTCTTTTAGCAGAAGATGGAACGGCAGTTTCAACTTAAGGCGGGAAACCTATTATGCAAATAATTCCCAGAAGACCCCAGAAGCCCAGATTGAAAGGGTGTCAGCCTCGTGTGGCTGCAAAGATATCCCCTGAGTCCTGCGGTAGAAGTCTGGCTTTCCTGAGGCACGGTGCTCAGGGAACTGCACTCAGAGTAGCGACCCATACAAAGGCCACCCTCATCTACCAGTGTGCTTGCCTCTGTCCACTTTTCCTGTCTATAGAACCTGGCCGTTCGTGGCCGTTCGTGGCCAAGGGAGTGAGAAGGACTGCCAGGGCAGCGCAGCTCCCATTCACCCACCGGAGCTGGCGCCATCCTCATGTCACTGCAGTGCTCTGTTAAATCAGCTGCTCTGGGCTGCAATGGTCCAGAGCACTGTAGCGCCAGTGTGCAGCATGTAAGGCATTGGTGGTTCAGTGGTAGAATTCTCGCCTGCCACGCGGGAGGCCCGGGTTCGATTCCCGGCCAATGCATGAGCGTTTTGCACATGTACCTTTCGTTGACTTTGAAGCATCGTGAAAAGGAAGAGACCGAACAAAAAAACAAGCCTTGATTGCCTTGCTTGCCTTATTTCTGCTACTAGCGATCACTCTGCTGATCCCTTTTAGTAGAAGGGGCCGCTGCGCCTTGACTGGAAGCAGGGCAATCTCAGATTATGCAAACAGCTCATAGAGGCCCAGCCCGAGTAGGTGCCAGTCTCACACGTCTGCAAAGGCCTTCAATGAGGCTTTCAGCAGAAGTCAAGAGTTTACGAGTGACCATTCGCATGGAACTGGCAGGTGTGTTAAATCAAGCGCTCTACCGCAGTAATGCTGCTTGTCAGGCATTGGTAGTTCAGTGGTAGAATTCTCGCTTCCCAAGCGGGAGGCCCGGGTTCGATTCCCGGCCAATGCATGGCACTTTTGTAGACGTGTCTCTTGATATTTTAAAAGGCATGGGAAAAGAAAAATGGAAACGGTAGATAAGATGATTGCATTGCTTGTCTGTTTTCTGCGCAAAGAAAGCACTCTGCTGCCCTCTTTTAGCAGAAGATGGAACGGCAGTTTCAACTTAAGGCGGGAAACCTATTATGCAAATAATTCCCAGAAGACCCCAGAAGCCCAGATTGAAAGGGTGTCAGCCTCGTGTGGCTGCAAAGATATCCCCTGAGTCCTGCGGTAGAAGTCTGGCTTTCCTGAGGCACGGTGCTCAGGGAACTGCACTCAGAGTAGCGACCCATACAAAGGCCACCCTCATCTACCAGTGTGCTTGCCTCTGTCCACTTTTCCTGTCTATAGAACCTGGCCGTTCGTGGCCGTTCGTGGCCAAGGGAGTGAGAAGGACTGCCAGGGCAGCGCAGCTCCCATTCACCCACCGGAGCTGGCGCCATCCTCATGCCACTGCAGTGCTCTGTTAAATCAGCTGCTCTGGGCTGCAATGGTCCAGAGCACTGTAGCGCCAGTGTGCAGCATGTAAGGCATTGGTGGTTCAGTGGTAGAATTCTCGCCTGCCACGCGGGAGGCCCGGGTTCGATTCCCGGCCAATGCATGAGCGTTTTGCACATGTACCTTTCGTTGACTTTGAAGCATCGTGAAAAGGAAGAGACCGAACAAAAAAACAAGCCTTGATTGCCTTGCTTGCCTTATTTCTGCTACTAGCGATCACTCTGCTGATCCCTTTTAGTAGAAGGGGCCGCTGCGCCTTGACTGGAAGCAGGGCAATCTCAGATTATGCAAAACGCTCATAGAGGCCCAGCCCGAGTAGGTGCCAGTCTCACACGTCTGCAAAGGCCTTCAATGAGGCTTTCAGCAGAAGTCAAGAGTTTACGAGTGACCATTCGCATGGAACTGGCAGGTGTGTTAAATCAAGCGCTCTACCGCAGTAATGCTGCTTGTCAAGCATTGGTAGTTCAGTGGTAGAATTCTCGCTTCCCAAGCGGGAGGCCCGGGTTCGATTCCCGGCCAATGCATGGCACTTTTGTAGACGTGTCTCTTGATATTTTAAAAGGCATGGGAAAAGAAAAATGGAAACGGTAGATAAGATGATTGCATTGCTTGTCTGTTTTCTGCGCAAAGAAAGCAATCTGCTGCCCTCTTTTAGCAGAAGATGGAACTGCAGTTTCAACTTAAGGCGGGAAACCTTCTATTATGCAAATAATTCCCAGAAGACCCCAGAAGCCCAGATTGAAAGGGTGTCAGCCTCGTGTGGCTGCAAAGATATCCCCTGAGTCCTGCGGTAGAAGTCTGGCTTTCCTGAGGCACGGTGCTCAGGGAACTGCACTCAGAGTAGCGACCCATACAAAGGCCACCCTCATCTACCAGTGTGCTTGCCTCTGTCCACTTTTCCTGTCTATAGAACCTGGCCGTTCGTGGCCGTTCGTGGCCAAGTGAGTGAGAAGGACTGCCAGGGCAGCGCAGCTCCCATTCACCCACCGGAGCTGGCGCCATCCTCATGTCACTGCAGTGCTCTGTTAAATCAGCTGCTCTGGGCTGCAATGGTCCAGAGCACTGTAGCGCCAGTGTGCAGCATGTAAGGCATTGGTGGTTCAGTGGTAGAATTCTCGCCTGCCACGCGGGAGGCCCGGGTTCGATTCCCGGCCAATGCATGAGCGTTTTGCACATGTACCTTTCGTTGACTTTGAAGCATCGTGAAAAGGAAGAGACCGAACAAAAAAACAAGCCTTGATTGCCTTGCTTGCCTTATTTCTGCTACTAGCGATCACTCTGCTGATCCCTTTTAGTAGAAGGGGCCGCTGCGCCTTGACTGGAAGCAGGGCAATCTCAGATTATGCAAACAGCTCATAGAGGCCCAGCCCGAGTAGGTGCCAGTCTCACACGTCTGCAAAGGCCTTCAATGAGGCTTTCAGCAGAAGTCAAGAGTTTACGAGTGACCATTCGCATGGAACTGGCAGGTGTGTTAAATCAAGTGCTCTACCGCAGTAATGCTGCTTGTCAGGCATTGGTAGTTCAGTGGTAGAATTCTCGCTTCCCAAGCGGGAGGCCCGGGTTCGATTCCCGGCCAATGCATGGCACTTTTGTAGACGTGTCTCTTGATATTTTAAAAGGCATGGGAAAAGAAAAATGGAAACGGTAGATAAGATGATTGCATTGCTTGTCTGTTTTCTGCGCAAAGAAAGCACTCTGCTGCCCTCTTTTAGCAGAAGATGGAACGGCAGTTTCAACTTAAGGCGGGAAACCTATTATGCAAATAATTCCCAGAAGACCCCAGAAGCCCAGATTGAAAGGGTGTCAGCCTCGTGTGGCTGCAAAGATATCCCCTGAGTCCTGCGGTAGAAGTCTGGCTTTCCTGAGGCACGGTGCTCAGGGAACTGCACTCAGAGTAGCGACCCATACAAAGGCCACCCTCATCTACCAGTGTGCTTGCCTCTGTCCACTTTTCCTGTCTATAGAACCTGGCCGTTCGTGGCCGTTCGTGGCCAAGTGAGTGAGAAGGACTGCCAGGGCAGCGCAGCTCCCATTCACCCACCGGAGCTGGCGCCATCCTCATGTCACTGCAGTGCTCTGTTAAATCAGCTGCTCTGGGCTGCAATGGTCCAGAGCACTGTAGCGCCAGTGTGCAGCATGTAAGGCATTGGTGGTTCAGTGGTAGAATTCTCGCCTGCCACGCGGGAGGCCCGGGTTCGATTCCCGGCCAATGCATGAGCGTTTTGCACATGTACCTTTCGTTGACTTTGAAGCATCGTGAAAAGGAAGAGACCGAACAAAAAAACAAGCCTTGATTGCCTTGCTTGCCTTATTTCTGCTACTAGCGATCACTCTGCTGATCCCTTTTAGTAGAAGGGGCCGCTGCGCCTTGACTGGAAGCAGGGCAATCTCAGATTATGCAAAACGCTCATAGAGGCCCAGCCCGAGTAGGTGCCAGTCTCACACGTCTGCAAAGGCCTTCAATGAGGCTTTCAGCAGAAGTCAAGAGTTTACGAGTGACCATTCGCATGGAACTGGCAGGTGTGTTAAATCAAGCGCTCTACCGCAGTAATGCTGCTTGTCAAGCATTGGTAGTTCAGTGGTAGAATTCTCGCTTCCCAAGCGGGAGGCCTGGGTTCGATTCCCGGCCAATGCATGGCACTTTTGTAGACGTGTCTCTTGATATTTTAAAAGGCATGGGAAAAGAAAAATGGAAACGGTAGATAAGATGATTGCATTGCTTGTCTGTTTTCTGCGCAAAGAAAGCAATCTGCTGCCCTCTTTTAGCAGAAGATGGAACTGCAGTTTCAACTTAAGGCGGGAAACCTTCTATTATGCAAATAATTCCCAGAAGACCCCAGAAGCCCAGATTGAAAGGGTGTCAGCCTCGTGTGGCTGCAAAGATATCCCCTGAGTCCTGCGGTAGAAGTCTGGCTTTCCTGAGGCACGGTGCTCAGGGAACTGCACTCAGAGTAGCGACCCATACAAAGGCCACCCTCATCTACCAGTGTGCTTGCCTCTGTCCACTTTTCCTGTCTATAGAACCTGGCCGTTCGTGGCCGTTCGTGGCCAAGTGAGTGAGAAGGACTGCCAGGGCAGCGCAGCTCCCATTCACCCACCGGAGCTGGCGCCATCCTCATGCCACTGCAGTGCTCTGTTAAATCAGCTGCTCTGGGCTGCAATGGTCCAGAGCACTGTAGCGCCAGTGTGCAGCATGTAAGGCATTGGTGGTTCAGTGGTAGAATTCTCGCCTGCCACGCGGGAGGCCCGGGTTCGATTCCCGGCCAATGCATGAGCGTTTTGCACATGTACCTTTCGTTGACTTTGAAGCATCGTGAAAAGGAAGAGACCGAACAAAAAAACAAGCCTTGATTGCCTTGCTTGCCTTATTTCTGCTACTAGCGATCACTCTGCTGATCCCTTTTAGTAGAAGGGGCCGCTGCGCCTTGACTGGAAGCAGGGCAATCTCAGATTATGCAAAACGCTCATAGAGGCCCAGCCCGAGTAGGTGCCAGTCTCACACGTCTGCAAAGGCCTTCAATGAGGCTTTCAGCAGAAGTCAAGAGTTTACGAGTGACCATTCGCATGGAACTGGCAGGTGTGTTAAATCAAGCGCTCTACCGCAGTAATGCTGCTTGTCAAGCATTGGTAGTTCAGTGGTAGAATTCTCGCTTCCCAAGCGGGAGGCCCGGGTTCGATTCCCGGCCAATGCATGGCACTTTTGTAGACGTGTCTCTTGATATTTTAAAAGGCATGGGAAAAGAAAAATGGAAACGGTAGATAAGATGATTGCATTGCTTGTCTGTTTTCTGCGCAAAGAAAGCAATCTGCTGCCCTCTTTTAGCAGAAGATGGAACTGCAGTTTCAACTTAAGGCGGGAAACCTTCTATTATGCAAATAATTCCCAGAAGACCCCAGAAGCCCAGATTGAAAGGGTGTCAGCCTCGTGTGGCTGCAAAGATATCCCCTGAGTCCTGCGGTAGAAGTCTGGCTTTCCTGAGGCACGGTGCTCAGGGAACTGCACTCAGAGTAGCGACCCATACAAAGGCCACCCTCATCTACCAGTGTGCTTGCCTCTGTCCACTTTTCCTGTCTATAGAACCTGGCCGTTCGTGGCCGTTCGTGGCCAAGTGAGTGAGAAGGACTGCCAGGGCAGCGCAGCTCCCATTCACCCACCGGAGCTGGCGCCATCCTCATGTCACTGCAGTGCTCTGTTAAATCAGCTGCTCTGGGCTGCAATGGTCCAGAGCACTGTAGCGCCAGTGTGCAGCATGTAAGGCATTGGTGGTTCAGTGGTAGAATTCTCGCCTGCCACGCGGGAGGCCCGGGTTCGATTCCCGGCCAATGCATGAGCGTTTTGCACATGTACCTTTCGTTGACTTTGAAGCATCGTGAAAAGGAAGAGACAGAACAAAAAAACAAGCCTTGATTGCCTTGCTTGCCTTATTTCTGCTACTAGCGATCACTCTGCTGATCCCTTTTAGTAGAAGGGGCCGCTGCGCCTTGACTGGAAGCAGGGCAATCTCAGATTATGCAAACAGCTCATAGAGGCCCAGCCCGAGTAGGTGCCAGTCTCACACGTCTGCAAAGGCCTTCAATGAGGCTTTCAGCAGAAGTCAAGAGTTTACGAGTGACCATTCGCATGGAACTGGCAGGTGTGTTAAATCAAGTGCTCTACCGCAGTAATGCTGCTTGTCAGGCATTGGTAGTTCAGTGGTAGAATTCTCGCTTCCCAAGCGGGAGGCCCGGGTTCGATTCCCGGCCAATGCATGGCACTTTTGTAGACATGTCTCTTGATATTTTAAAAGGCATGGGAAAAGAAAAATGGAAACGGTAGATAAGATGATTGCATTGCTTGTCTGTTTTCTGCGCAAAGAAAGCACTCTGCTGCCCTCTTTTAGCAGAAGATGGAACGGCAGTTTCAACTTAAGGCGGGAAACCTATTATGCAAATAATTCCCAGAAGACCCCAGAAGCCCAGATTGAAAGGGTGTCAGCCTCGTGTGGCTGCAAAGATATCCCCTGAGTCCTGCGGTAGAAGTCTGGCTTTCCTGAGGCACGGTGCTCAGGGAACTGCACTCAGAGTAGCGACCCATACAAAGGCCACCCTCATCTACCAGTGTGCTTGCCTCTGTCCACTTTTCCTGTCTATAGAACCTGGCCGTTCGTGGCCGTTCGTGGCCAAGGGAGTGAGAAGGACTGCCAGGGCAGCGCAGCTCCCATTCACCCACCGGAGCTGGCGCCATCCTCATGTCACTGCAGTGCTCTGTTAAATCAGCTGCTCTGGGCTGCAATGGTCCAGAGCACTGTAGCGCCAGTGTGCAGCATGTAAGGCATTGGTGGTTCAGTGGTAGAATTCTCGCCTGCCACGCGGGAGGCCCGGGTTCGATTCCCGGCCAATGCATGAGCGTTTTGCACATGTACCTTTCGTTGACTTTGAAGCATCGTGAAAAGGAAGAGACCGAACAAAAAAACAAGCCTTGATTGCCTTGCTTGCCTTATTTCTGCTACTAGCGATCACTCTGCTGATCCCTTTTAGTAGAAGGGGCCGCTGCGCCTTGACTGGAAGCAGGGCAATCTCAGATTATGCAAACAGCTCATAGAGGCCCAGCCCGAGTAGGTGCCAGTCTCACACGTCTGCAAAGGCCTTCAATGAGGCTTTCAGCAGAAGTCAAGAGTTTACGAGTGACCATTCGCATGGAACTGGCAGGTGTGTTAAATCAAGCGCTCTACCGCAGTAATGCTGCTTGTCAGGCATTGGTAGTTCAGTGGTAGAATTCTCGCTTCCCAAGCGGGAGGCCCGGGTTCGATTCCCGGCCAATGCATGGCACTTTTGTAGACGTGTCTCTTGATATTTTAAAAGGCATGGGAAAAGAAAAATGGAAACGGTAGATAAGATGATTGCATTGCTTGTCTGTTTTCTGCGCAAAGAAAGCACTCTGCTGCCCTCTTTTAGCAGAAGATGGAACGGCAGTTTCAACTTAAGGCGGGAAACCTATTATGCAAATAATTCCCAGAAGACCCCAGAAGCCCAGATTGAAAGGGTGTCAGCCTCGTGTGGCTGCAAAGATATCCCCTGAGTCCTGCGGTAGAAGTCTGGCTTTCCTGAGGCACGGTGCTCAGGGAACTGCACTCAGAGTAGCGACCCATACAAAGGCCACCCTCATCTACCAGTGTGCTTGCCTCTGTCCACTTTTCCTGTCTATAGAACCTGGCCGTTCGTGGCCGTTCGTGGCCAAGTGAGTGAGAAGGACTGCCAGGGCAGCGCAGCTCCCATTCACCCACCGGAGCTGGCGCCATCCTCATGTCACTGCAGTGCTCTGTTAAATCAGCTGCTCTGGGCTGCAATGGTCCAGAGCACTGTAGCGCCAGTGTGCAGCATGTAAGGCATTGGTGGTTCAGTGGTAGAATTCTCGCCTGCCACGCGGGAGGCCCGGGTTCGATTCCCGGCCAATGCATGAGCGTTTTGCACATGTACCTTTCGTTGACTTTGAAGCATCGTGAAAAGGAAGAGACCGAACAAAAAAACAAGCCTTGATTGCCTTGCTTGCCTTATTTCTGCTACTAGCGATCACTCTGCTGATCCCTTTTAGTAGAAGGGGCCGCTGCGCCTTGACTGGAAGCAGGGCAATCTCAGATTATGCAAAACGCTCATAGAGGCCCAGCCCGAGTAGGTGCCAGTCTCACACGTCTGCAAAGGCCTTCAATGAGGCTTTCAGCAGAAGTCAAGAGTTTACGAGTGACCATTCGCATGGAACTGGCAGGTGTGTTAAATCAAGCGCTCTACCGCAGTAATGCTGCTTGTCAAGCATTGGTAGTTCAGTGGTAGAATTCTCGCTTCCCAAGCGGGAGGCCTGGGTTCGATTCCCGGCCAATGCATGGCACTTTTGTAGACGTGTCTCTTGATATTTTAAAAGGCATGGGAAAAGAAAAATGGAAACGGTAGATAAGATGATTGCATTGCTTGTCTGTTTTCTGCGCAAAGAAAGCAATCTGCTGCCCTCTTTTAGCAGAAGATGGAACTGCAGTTTCAACTTAAGGCGGGAAACCTTCTATTATGCAAATAATTCCCAGAAGACCCCAGAAGCCCAGATTGAAAGGGTGTCAGCCTCGTGTGGCTGCAAAGATATCCCCTGAGTCCTGCGGTAGAAGTCTGGCTTTCCTGAGGCACGGTGCTCAGGGAACTGCACTCAGAGTAGCGACCCATACAAAGGCCACCCTCATCTACCAGTGTGCTTGCCTCTGTCCACTTTTCCTGTCTATAGAACCTGGCCGTTCGTGGCCGTTCGTGGCCAAGTGAGTGAGAAGGACTGCCAGGGCAGCGCAGCTCCCATTCACCCACCGGAGCTGGCGCCATCCTCATGCCACTGCAGTGCTCTGTTAAATCAGCTGCTCTGGGCTGCAATGGTCCAGAGCACTGTAGCGCCAGTGTGCAGCATGTAAGGCATTGGTGGTTCAGTGGTAGAATTCTCGCCTGCCACGCGGGAGGCCCGGGTTCGATTCCCGGCCAATGCATGAGCGTTTTGCACATGTACCTTTCGTTGACTTTGAAGCATCGTGAAAAGGAAGAGACCGAACAAAAAAACAAGCCTTGATTGCCTTGCTTGCCTTATTTCTGCTACTAGCGATCACTCTGCTGATCCCTTTTAGTAGAAGGGGCCGCTGCGCCTTGACTGGAAGCAGGGCAATCTCAGATTATGCAAAACGCTCATAGAGGCCCAGCCCGAGTAGGTGCCAGTCTCACACGTCTGCAAAGGCCTTCAATGAGGCTTTCAGCAGAAGTCAAGAGTTTACGAGTGACCATTCGCATGGAACTGGCAGGTGTGTTAAATCAAGCGCTCTACCGCAGTAATGCTGCTTGTCAAGCATTGGTAGTTCAGTGGTAGAATTCTCGCTTCCCAAGCGGGAGGCCCGGGTTCGATTCCCGGCCAATGCATGGCACTTTTGTAGACGTGTCTCTTGATATTTTAAAAGGCATGGGAAAAGAAAAATGGAAACGGTAGATAAGATGATTGCATTGCTTGTCTGTTTTCTGCGCAAAGAAAGCAATCTGCTGCCCTCTTTTAGCAGAAGATGGAACTGCAGTTTCAACTTAAGGCGGGAAACCTTCTATTATGCAAATAATTCCCAGAAGACCCCAGAAGCCCAGATTGAAAGGGTGTCAGCCTCGTGTGGCTGCAAAGATATCCCCTGAGTCCTGCGGTAGAAGTCTGGCTTTCCTGAGGCACGGTGCTCAGGGAACTGCACTCAGAGTAGCGACCCATACAAAGGCCACCCTCATCTACCAGTGTGCTTGCCTCTGTCCACTTTTCCTGTCTATAGAACCTGGCCGTTCGTGGCCGTTCGTGGCCAAGTGAGTGAGAAGGACTGCCAGGGCAGCGCAGCTCCCATTCACCCACCGGAGCTGGCGCCATCCTCATGTCACTGCAGTGCTCTGTTAAATCAGCTGCTCTGGGCTGCAATGGTCCAGAGCACTGTAGCGCCAGTGTGCAGCATGTAAGGCATTGGTGGTTCAGTGGTAGAATTCTCGCCTGCCACGCGGGAGGCCCGGGTTCGATTCCCGGCCAATGCATGAGCGTTTTGCACATGTACCTTTCGTTGACTTTGAAGCATCGTGAAAAGGAAGAGACAGAACAAAAAAACAAGCCTTGATTGCCTTGCTTGCCTTATTTCTGCTACTAGCGATCACTCTGCTGATCCCTTTTAGTAGAAGGGGCCGCTGCGCCTTGACTGGAAGCAGGGCAATCTCAGATTATGCAAACAGCTCATAGAGGCCCAGCCCGAGTAGGTGCCAGTCTCACACGTCTGCAAAGGCCTTCAATGAGGCTTTCAGCAGAAGTCAAGAGTTTACGAGTGACCATTCGCATGGAACTGGCAGGTGTGTTAAATCAAGTGCTCTACCGCAGTAATGCTGCTTGTCAGGCATTGGTAGTTCAGTGGTAGAATTCTCGCTTCCCAAGCGGGAGGCCCGGGTTCGATTCCCGGCCAATGCATGGCACTTTTGTAGACATGTCTCTTGATATTTTAAAAGGCATGGGAAAAGAAAAATGGAAACGGTAGATAAGATGATTGCATTGCTTGTCTGTTTTCTGCGCAAAGAAAGCACTCTGCTGCCCTCTTTTAGCAGAAGATGGAACGGCAGTTTCAACTTAAGGCGGGAAACCTATTATGCAAATAATTCCCAGAAGACCCCAGAAGCCCAGATTGAAAGGGTGTCAGCCTCGTGTGGCTGCAAAGATATCCCCTGAGTCCTGCGGTAGAAGTCTGGCTTTCCTGAGGCACGGTGCTCAGGGAACTGCACTCAGAGTAGCGACCCATACAAAGGCCACCCTCATCTACCAGTGTGCTTGCCTCTGTCCACTTTTCCTGTCTATAGAACCTGGCCGTTCGTGGCCGTTCGTGGCCAAGGGAGTGAGAAGGACTGCCAGGGCAGCGCAGCTCCCATTCACCCACCGGAGCTGGCGCCATCCTCATGTCACTGCAGTGCTCTGTTAAATCAGCTGCTCTGGGCTGCAATGGTCCAGAGCACTGTAGCGCCAGTGTGCAGCATGTAAGGCATTGGTGGTTCAGTGGTAGAATTCTCGCCTGCCACGCGGGAGGCCCGGGTTCGATTCCCGGCCAATGCATGAGCGTTTTGCACATGTACCTTTCGTTGACTTTGAAGCATCGTGAAAAGGAAGAGACCGAACAAAAAAACAAGCCTTGATTGCCTTGCTTGCCTTATTTCTGCTACTAGCGATCACTCTGCTGATCCCTTTTAGTAGAAGGGGCCGCTGCGCCTTGACTGGAAGCAGGGCAATCTCAGATTATGCAAACAGCTCATAGAGGCCCAGCCCGAGTAGGTGCCAGTCTCACACGTCTGCAAAGGCCTTCAATGAGGCTTTCAGCAGAAGTCAAGAGTTTACGAGTGACCATTCGCATGGAACTGGCAGGTGTGTTAAATCAAGCGCTCTACCGCAGTAATGCTGCTTGTCAGGCATTGGTAGTTCAGTGGTAGAATTCTCGCTTCCCAAGCGGGAGGCCCGGGTTCGATTCCCGGCCAATGCATGGCACTTTTGTAGACGTGTCTCTTGATATTTTAAAAGGCATGGGAAAAGAAAAATGGAAACGGTAGATAAGATGATTGCATTGCTTGTCTGTTTTCTGCGCAAAGAAAGCACTCTGCTGCCCTCTTTTAGCAGAAGATGGAACGGCAGTTTCAACTTAAGGCGGGAAACCTATTATGCAAATAATTCCCAGAAGACCCCAGAAGCCCAGATTGAAAGGGTGTCAGCCTCGTGTGGCTGCAAAGATATCCCCTGAGTCCTGCGGTAGAAGTCTGGCTTTCCTGAGGCACGGTGCTCAGGGAACTGCACTCAGAGTAGCGACCCATACAAAGGCCACCCTCATCTACCAGTGTGCTTGCCTCTGTCCACTTTTCCTGTCTATAGAACCTGGCCGTTCGTGGCCGTTCGTGGCCAAGTGAGTGAGAAGGACTGCCAGGGCAGCGCAGCTCCCATTCACCCACCGGAGCTGGCGCCATCCTCATGTCACTGCAGTGCTCTGTTAAATCAGCTGCTCTGGGCTGCAATGGTCCAGAGCACTGTAGCGCCAGTGTGCAGCATGTAAGGCATTGGTGGTTCAGTGGTAGAATTCTCGCCTGCCACGCGGGAGGCCCGGGTTCGATTCCCGGCCAATGCATGAGCGTTTTGCACATGTACCTTTCGTTGACTTTGAAGCATCGTGAAAAGGAAGAGACAGAACAAAAAAACAAGCCTTGATTGCCTTGCTTGCCTTATTTCTGCTACTAGCGATCACTCTGCTGATCCCTTTTAGTAGAAGGGGCCGCTGCGCCTTGACTGGAAGCAGGGCAATCTCAGATTATGCAAACAGCTCATAGAGGCCCAGCCCGAGTAGGTGCCAGTCTCACACGTCTGCAAAGGCCTTCAATGAGGCTTTCAGCAGAAGTCAAGAGTTTACGAGTGACCATTCGCATGGAACTGGCAGGTGTGTTAAATCAAGTGCTCTACCGCAGTAATGCTGCTTGTCAGGCATTGGTAGTTCAGTGGTAGAATTCTCGCTTCCCAAGCGGGAGGCCCGGGTTCGATTCCCGGCCAATGCATGGCACTTTTGTAGACGTGTCTCTTGATATTTTAAAAGGCATGGGAAAAGAAAAATGGAAACGGTAGATAAGATGATTGCATTGCTTGTCTGTTTTCTGCGCAAAGAAAGCACTCTGCTGCCCTCTTTTAGCAGAAGATGGAACGGCAGTTTCAACTTAAGGCGGGAAACCTATTATGCAAATAATTCCCAGAAGACCCCAGAAGCCCAGATTGAAAGGGTGTCAGCCTCGTGTGGCTGCAAAGATATCCCCTGAGTCCTGCGGTAGAAGTCTGGCTTTCCTGAGGCACGGTGCTCAGGGAACTGCACTCAGAGTAGCGACCCATACAAAGGCCACCCTCATCTACCAGTGTGCTTGCCTCTGTCCACTTTTCCTGTCTATAGAACCTGGCCGTTCGTGGCCGTTCGTGGCCAAGTGAGTGAGAAGGACTGCCAGGGCAGCGCAGCTCCCATTCACCCACCGGAGCTGGCGCCATCCTCATGTCACTGCAGTGCTCTGTTAAATCAGCTGCTCTGGGCTGCAATGGTCCAGAGCACTGTAGCGCCAGTGTGCAGCATGTAAGGCATTGGTGGTTCAGTGGTAGAATTCTCGCCTGCCACGCGGGAGGCCCGGGTTCGATTCCCGGCCAATGCATGAGCGTTTTGCACATGTACCTTTCGTTGACTTTGAAGCATCGTGAAAAGGAAGAGACCGAACAAAAAAACAAGCCTTGATTGCCTTGCTTGCCTTATTTCTGCTACTAGCGATCACTCTGCTGATCCCTTTTAGTAGAAGGGGCCGCTGCGCCTTGACTGGAAGCAGGGCAATCTCAGATTATGCAAAACGCTCATAGAGGCCCAGCCCGAGTAGGTGCCAGTCTCACACGTCTGCAAAGGCCTTCAATGAGGCTTTCAGCAGAAGTCAAGAGTTTACGAGTGACCATTCGCATGGAACTGGCAGGTGTGTTAAATCAAGCGCTCTACCGCAGTAATGCTGCTTGTCAAGCATTGGTAGTTCAGTGGTAGAATTCTCGCTTCCCAAGCGGGAGGCCTGGGTTCGATTCCCGGCCAATGCATGGCACTTTTGTAGACGTGTCTCTTGATATTTTAAAAGGCATGGGAAAAGAAAAATGGAAACGGTAGATAAGATGATTGCATTGCTTGTCTGTTTTCTGCGCAAAGAAAGCAATCTGCTGCCCTCTTTTAGCAGAAGATGGAACTGCAGTTTCAACTTAAGGCGGGAAACCTTCTATTATGCAAATAATTCCCAGAAGACCCCAGAAGCCCAGATTGAAAGGGTGTCAGCCTCGTGTGGCTGCAAAGATATCCCCTGAGTCCTGCGGTAGAAGTCTGGCTTTCCTGAGGCACGGTGCTCAGGGAACTGCACTCAGAGTAGCGACCCATACAAAGGCCACCCTCATCTACCAGTGTGCTTGCCTCTGTCCACTTTTCCTGTCTATAGAACCTGGCCGTTCGTGGCCGTTCGTGGCCAAGTGAGTGAGAAGGACTGCCAGGGCAGCGCAGCTCCCATTCACCCACCGGAGCTGGCGCCATCCTCATGCCACTGCAGTGCTCTGTTAAATCAGCTGCTCTGGGCTGCAATGGTCCAGAGCACTGTAGCGCCAGTGTGCAGCATGTAAGGCATTGGTGGTTCAGTGGTAGAATTCTCGCCTGCCACGCGGGAGGCCCGGGTTCGATTCCCGGCCAATGCATGAGCGTTTTGCACATGTACCTTTCGTTGACTTTGAAGCATCGTGAAAAGGAAGAGACCGAACAAAAAAACAAGCCTTGATTGCCTTGCTTGCCTTATTTCTGCTACTAGCGATCACTCTGCTGATCCCTTTTAGTAGAAGGGGCCGCTGCGCCTTGACTGGAAGCAGGGCAATCTCAGATTATGCAAAACGCTCATAGAGGCCCAGCCCGAGTAGGTGCCAGTCTCACACGTCTGCAAAGGCCTTCAATGAGGCTTTCAGCAGAAGTCAAGAGTTTACGAGTGACCATTCGCATGGAACTGGCAGGTGTGTTAAATCAAGCGCTCTACCGCAGTAATGCTGCTTGTCAAGCATTGGTAGTTCAGTGGTAGAATTCTCGCTTCCCAAGCGGGAGGCCCGGGTTCGATTCCCGGCCAATGCATGGCACTTTTGTAGACGTGTCTCTTGATATTTTAAAAGGCATGGGAAAAGAAAAATGGAAACGGTAGATAAGATGATTGCATTGCTTGTCTGTTTTCTGCGCAAAGAATGCAATCTGCTGCCCTCTTTTAGCAGAAGATGGAACTGCAGTTTCAACTTAAGGCGGGAAACCTTCTATTATGCAAATAATTCCCAGAAGACCCCAGAAGCCCAGATTGAAAGGGTGTCAGCCTCGTGTGGCTGCAAAGATATCCCCTGAGTCCTGCGGTAGAAGTCTGGCTTTCCTGAGGCACGGTGCTCAGGGAACTGCACTCAGAGTAGCGACCCATACAAAGGCCACCCTCATCTACCAGTGTGCTTGCCTCTGTCCACTTTTCCTGTCTATAGAACCTGGCCGTTCGTGGCCGTTCGTGGCCAAGTGAGTGAGAAGGACTGCCAGGGCAGCGCAGCTCCCATTCACCCACCGGAGCTGGCGCCATCCTCATGTCACTGCAGTGCTCTGTTAAATCAGCTGCTCTGGGCTGCAATGGTCCAGAGCACTGTAGCGCCAGTGTGCAGCATGTAAGGCATTGGTGGTTCAGTGGTAGAATTCTCGCCTGCCACGCGGGAGGCCCGGGTTCGATTCCCGGCCAATGCATGAGCGTTTTGCACATGTACCTTTCGTTGACTTTGAAGCATCGTGAAAAGGAAGAGACCGAACAAAAAAACAAGCCTTGATTGCCTTGCTTGCCTTATTTCTGCTACTAGCGAACACTCTGCTGATCCCTTTTAGTAGAAGGGGCCGCTGCGCCTTGACTGGAAGCAGGGCAATCTCAGATTATGCAAACAGCTCATAGAGGCCCAGCCCGAGTAGGTGCCAGTCTCACACGTCTGCAAAGGCCTTCAATGAGGCTTTCAGCAGAAGTCAAGAGTTTACGAGTGACCATTCGCATGGAACTGGCAGGTGTGTTAAATCAAGTGCTCTACCGCAGTAATGCTGCTTGTCAGGCATTGGTAGTTCAGTGGTAGAATTCTCGCTTCCCAAGCGGGAGGCCCGGGTTCGATTCCCGGCCAATGCATGGCACTTTTGTAGACGTGTCTCTTGATATTTTAAAAGGCATGGGAAAAGAAAAATGGAAACGGTAGATAAGATGATTGCATTGCTTGTCTGTTTTCTGCGCAAAGAAAGCACTCTGCTGCCCTCTTTTAGCAGAAGATGGAACGGCAGTTTCAACTTAAGGCGGGAAACCTATTATGCAAATAATTCCCAGAAGACCCCAGAAGCCCAGATTGAAAGGGTGTCAGCCTCGTGTGGCTGCAAAGATATCCCCTGAGTCCTGCGGTAGAAGTCTGGCTTTCCTGAGGCACGGTGCTCAGGGAACTGCACTCAGAGTAGCGACCCATACAAAGGCCACCCTCATCTACCAGTGTGCTTGCCTCTGTCCACTTTTCCTGTCTATAGAACCTGGCCGTTCGTGGCCGTTCGTGGCCAAGGGAGTGAGAAGGACTGCCAGGGCAGCGCAGCTCCCATTCACCCACCGGAGCTGGCGCCATCCTCATGTCACTGCAGTGCTCTGTTAAATCAGCTGCTCTGGGCTGCAATGGTCCAGAGCACTGTAGCGCCAGTGTGCAGCATGTAAGGCATTGGTGGTTCAGTGGTAGAATTCTCGCCTGCCACGCGGGAGGCCCGGGTTCGATTCCCGGTCAATGCATGAGCGTTTTGCACATGTACCTTTCGTTGACTTTGAAGCATCGTGAAAAGGAAGAGACCGAACAAAAAAACAAGCCTTGATTGCCTTGCTTGCCTTATTTCTGCTACTAGCGATCACTCTGCTGATCCCTTTTAGTAGAAGGGGCCGCTGCGCCTTGACTGGAAGCAGGGCAATCTCAGATTATGCAAACAGCTCATAGAGGCCCAGCCCGAGTAGGTGCCAGTCTCACACGTCTGCAAAGGCCTTCAATGAGGCTTTCAGCAGAAGTCAAGAGTTTACGAGTGACCATTCGCATGGAACTGGCAGGTGTGTTAAATCAAGTGCTCTACCGCAGTAATGCTGCTTGTCAGGCATTGGTAGTTCAGTGGTAGAATTCTCGCTTCCCAAGCGGGAGGCCCGGGTTCGATTCCCGGCCAATGCATGGCACTTTTGTAGACGTGTCTCTTGATATTTTAAAAGGCATGGGAAAAGAAAAATGGAAACGGTAGATAAGATGATTGCATTGCTTGTCTGTTTTCTGCGCAAAGAAAGCACTCTGCTGCCCTCTTTTAGCAGAAGATGGAACGGCAGTTTCAACTTAAGGCGGGAAACCTATTATGCAAATAATTCCCAGAAGACCCCAGAAGCCCAGATTGAAAGGGTGTCAGCCTCGTGTGGCTGCAAAGATATCCCCTGAGTCCTGCGGTAGAAGTCTGGCTTTCCTGAGGCACGGTGCTCAGGGAACTGCACTCAGAGTAGCGACCCATACAAAGGCCACCCTCATCTACCAGTGTGCTTGCCTCTGTCCACTTTTCCTGTCTATAGAACCTGGCCGTTCGTGGCCGTTCGTGGCCAAGTGAGTGAGAAGGACTGCCAGGGCAGCGCAGCTCCCATTCACCCACCGGAGCTGGCGCCATCCTCATGCCACTGCAGTGCTCTGTTAAATCAGCTGCTCTGGGCTGCAATGGTCCAGAGCACTGTAGCGCCAGTGTGCAGCATGTAAGGCATTGGTGGTTCAGTGGTAGAATTCTCGCTTGCCACGCGGGAGGCCCGGGTTCGATTCCCGGCCAATGCATGAGCGTTTTGCACATGTACCTTTCGTTGACTTTGAAGCATCGTGAAAAGGAAGAGACCGAACAAAAAAACAAGCCTTGATTGCCTTGCTTGCCTTATTTCTGCTACTAGCGATCACTCTGCTGATCCCTTTTAGTAGAAGGGGCCGCTGCGCCTTGACTGGAAGCAGGGCAATCTCAGATTATGCAAAACGCTCATAGAGGCCCAGCCCGAGTAGGTGCCAGTCTCACACGTCTGCAAAGGCCTTCAATGAGGCTTTCAGCAGAAGTCAAGAGTTTACGAGTGACCATTCGCATGGAACTGGCAGGTGTGTTAAATCAAGCGCTCTACCGCAGTAATGCTGCTTGTCAAGCATTGGTAGTTCAGTGGTAGAATTCTCGCTTCCCAAGCGGGAGGCCCGGGTTCGATTCCCGGCCAATGCATGGCACTTTTGTAGACGTGTCTCTTGATATTTTAAAAGGCATGGGAAAAGAAAAATGGAAACGGTAGATAAGATGATTGCATTGCTTGTCTGTTTTCTGCGCAAAGAAAGCAATCTGCTGCCCTCTTTTAGCAGAAGATGGAACTGCAGTTTCAACTTAAGGCGGGAAACCTTCTATTATGCAAATAATTCCCAGAAGACCCCAGAAGCCCAGATTGAAAGGGTGTCAGCCTCGTGTGGCTGCAAAGATATCCCCTGAGTCCTGCGGTAGAAGTCTGGCTTTCCTGAGGCACGGTGCTCAGGGAACTGCACTCAGAGTAGCGACCCATACAAAGGCCACCCTCATCTACCAGTGTGCTTGCCTCTGTCCACTTTTCCTGTCTATAGAACCTGGCCGTTCGTGGCCGTTCGTGGCCAAGTGAGTGAGAAGGACTGCCAGGGCAGCGCAGCTCCCATTCACCCACCGGAGCTGGCGCCATCCTCATGTCACTGCAGTGCTCTGTTAAATCAGCTGCTCTGGGCTGCAATGGTCCAGAGCACTGTAGCGCCAGTGTGCAGCATGTAAGGCATTGGTGGTTCAGTGGTAGAATTCTCGCCTGCCACGCGGGAGGCCCGGGTTCGATTCCCGGCCAATGCATGAGCGTTTTGCACATGTACCTTTCGTTGACTTTGAAGCATCGTGAAAAGGAAGAGACCGAACAAAAAAACAAGCCTTGATTGCCTTGCTTGCCTTATTTCTGCTACTAGCGATCACTCTGCTGATCCCTTTTAGTAGAAGGGGCCGCTGCGCCTTGACTGGAAGCAGGGCAATCTCAGATTATGCAAACAGCTCATAGAGGCCCAGCCCGAGTAGGTGCCAGTCTCACACGTCTGCAAAGGCCTTCAATGAGGCTTTCAGCAGAAGTCAAGAGTTTACGAGTGACCATTCGCATGGAACTGGCAGGTGTGTTAAATCAAGTGCTCTACCGCAGTAATGCTGCTTGTCAGGCATTGGTAGTTCAGTGGTAGAATTCTCGCTTCCCAAGCGGGAGGCCCGGGTTCGATTCCCGGCCAATGCATGGCACTTTTGTAGACGTGTCTCTTGATATTTTAAAAGGCATGGGAAAAGAAAAATGGAAACGGTAGATAAGATGATTGCATTGCTTGTCTGTTTTCTGCGCAAAGAAAGCACTCTGCTGCCCTCTTTTAGCAGAAGATGGAACGGCAGTTTCAACTTAAGGCGGGAAACCTATTATGCAAATAATTCCCAGAAGACCCCAGAAGCCCAGATTGAAAGGGTGTCAGCCTCGTGTGGGTGCAAAGATATCCCCTGAGTCCTGCGGTAGAAGTCTGGCTTTCCTGAGGCACGGTGCTCAGGGAACTGCACTCAGAGTAGCGACCCATACAAAGGCCACCCTCATCTACCAGTGTGCTTGCCTCTGTCCACTTTTCCTGTCTATAGAACCTGGCCGTTCGTGGCCGTTCGTGGCCAAGTGAGTGAGAAGGACTGCCAGGGCAGCGCAGCTCCCATTCACCCACCGGAGCTGGCGCCATCCTCATGTCACTGCAGTGCTCTGTTAAATCAGCTGCTCTGGGCTGCAATGGTCCAGAGCACTGTAGCGCCAGTGTGCAGCATGTAAGGCATTGGTGGTTCAGTGGTAGAATTCTCGCCTGCCACGCGGGAGGCCCGGGTTCGATTCCCGGCCAATGCATGAGCGTTTTGCACATGTACCTTTCGTTGACTTTGAAGCATCGTGAAAAGGAAGAGACCGAACAAAAAAACAAGCCTTGATTGCCTTGCTTGCCTTATTTCTGCTACTAGCGATCACTCTGCTGATCCCTTTTAGTAGAAGGGGCCGCTGCGCCTTGACTGGAAGCAGGGCAATCTCAGATTATGCAAAACGCTCATAGAGGCCCAGCCCGAGTAGGTGCCAGTCTCACACGTCTGCAAAGGCCTTCAATGAGGCTTTCAGCAGAAGTCAAGAGTTTACGAGTGACCATTCGCATGGAACTGGCAGGTGTGTTAAATCAAGCGCTCTACCGCAGTAATGCTGCTTGTCAAGCATTGGTAGTTCAGTGGTAGAATTCTCGCTTCCCAAGCGGGAGGCCTGGGTTCGATTCCCGGCCAATGCATGGCACTTTTGTAGACGTGTCTCTTGATATTTTAAAAGGCATGGGAAAAGAAAAATGGAAACGGTAGATAAGATGATTGCATTGCTTGTCTGTTTTCTGCGCAAAGAAAGCAATCTGCTGCCCTCTTTTAGCAGAAGATGGAACTGCAGTTTCAACTTAAGGCGGGAAACCTTCTATTATGCAAATAATTCCCAGAAGACCCCAGAAGCCCAGATTGAAAGGGTGTCAGCCTCGTGTGGCTGCAAAGATATCCCCTGAGTCCTGCAGTAGAAGTCTGGCTTTCCTGAGGCACGGTGCTCAGGGAACTGCACTCAGAGTAGCGACCCATACAAAGGCCACCCTCATCTACCAGTGTGCTTGCCTCTGTCCACTTTTCCTGTCTATAGAACCTGGCCGTTCGTGGCCGTTCGTGGCCAAGGGAGTGAGAAGGACTGCCAGGGCAGCGCAGCTCCCATTCACCCACCGGAGCTGGCGCCATCCTCATGTCACTGCAGTGCTCTGTTAAATCAGCTGCTCTGGGCTGCAATGGTCCAGAGCACTGTAGCGCCAGTGTGCAGCATGTAAGGCATTGGTGGTTCAGTGGTAGAATTCTCGCCTGCCACGCGGGAGGCCCGGGTTCGATTCCCGGCCAATGCATGAGCGTTTTGCACATGTACCTTTCGTTGACTTTGAAGCATCGTGAAAAGGAAGAGACCGAACAAAAAAACAAGCCTTGATTGCCTTGCTTGCCTTATTTCTGCTACTAGCGATCACTCTGCTGATCCCTTTTAGTAGAAGGGGCCGCTGCGCCTTGACTGGAAGCAGGGCGATCTCAGATTATGCAAACAGCTCATAGAGGCCCAGCCCGAGTAGGTGCCAGTCTCACACGTCTGCAAAGGCCTTCAATGAGGCTTTCAGCAGAAGTCAAGAGTTTACGAGTGACCATTCGCATGGAACTGGCAGGTGTGTTAAATCAAGTGCTCTACCGCAGTAATGCTGCTTGTCAGGCATTGGTAGTTCAGTGGTAGAATTCTCGCTTCCCAAGCGGGAGGCCCGGGTTCGATTCCCGGCCAATGCATGGCACTTTTGTAGACGTGTCTCTTGATATTTTAAAAGGCATGGGAAAAGAAAAATGGAAACGGTAGATAAGATGATTGCATTGCTTGTCTGTTTTCTGCGCAAAGAAAGCACTCTGCTGCCCTCTTTTAGCAGAAGATGGAACGGCAGTTTCAACTTAAGGCGGGAAACCTATTATGCAAATAATTCCCAGAAGACCCCAGAAGCCCAGATTGAAAGGGTGTCAGCCTCGTGTGGCTGCAAAGATATCCCCTGAGTCCTGCGGTAGAAGTCTGGCTTTCCTGAGGCACGGTGCTCAGGGAACTGCACTCAGAGTAGCGACCCATACAAAGGCCACCCTCATCTACCAGTGTGCTTGCCTCTGTCCACTTTTCCTGTCTATAGAACCTGGCCGTTCGTGGCCGTTCGTGGCCAAGTGAGTGAGAAGGACTGCCAGGGCAGCGCAGCTCCCATTCACCCACCGGAGCTGGCGCCATCCTCATGCCACTGCAGTGCTCTGTTAAATCAGCTGCTCTGGGCTGCAATGGTCCAGAGCACTGTAGCGCCAGTGTGCAGCATGTAAGGCATTGGTGGTTCAGTGGTAGAATTCTCGCCTGCCACGCGGGAGGCCCGGGTTCGATTCCCGGCCAATGCATGAGCGTTTTGCACATGTACCTTTCGTTGACTTTGAAGCATCGTGAAAAGGAAGAGACCGAACAAAAAAACAAGCCTTGATTGCCTTGCTTGCCTTATTTCTGCTACTAGCGATCACTCTGCTGATCCCTTTTAGTAGAAGGGGCCGCTGCGCCTTGACTGGAAGCAGGGCAATCTCAGATTATGCAAAACGCTCATAGAGGCCCAGCCCGAGTAGATGCCAGTCTCACACGTCTGCAAAGGCCTTCAATGAGGCTTTCAGCAGAAGTCAAGAGTTTACGAGTGACCATTCGCATGGAACTGGCAGGTGTGTTAAATCAAGCGCTCTACCGCAGTAATGCTGCTTGTCAAGCATTGGTAGTTCAGTGGTAGAATTCTCGCTTCCCAAGCGGGAGGCCTGGGTTCGATTCCCGGCCAATGCATGGCACTTTTGTAGACGTGTCTCTTGATATTTTAAAAGGCATGGGAAAAGAAAAATGGAAACGGTAGATAAGATGATTGCATTGCTTGTCTGTTTTCTGCGCAAAGAAAGCAATCTGCTGCCCTCTTTTAGCAGAAGATGGAACTGCAGTTTCAACTTAAGGCGGGAAACCTTCTATTATGCAAATAATTCCCAGAAGACCCCAGAAGCCCAGATTGAAAGGGTGTCAGCCTCGTGTGGCTGCAAAGATATCCCCTGAGTCCTGCGGTAGAAGTCTGGCTTTCCTGAGGCACGGTGCTCAGGGAACTGCACTCAGAGTAGCGACCCATACAAAGGCCACCCTCATCTACCAGTGTGCTTGCCTCTGTCCACTTTTCCTGTCTATAGAACCTGGCCGTTCGTGGCCGTTCGTGGCCAAGTGAGTGAGAAGGACTGCCAGGGCAGCGCAGCTCCCATTCACCCACCGGAGCTGGCGCCATCCTCATGCCACTGCAGTGCTCTGTTAAATCAGCTGCTCTGGGCTGCAATGGTCCAGAGCACTGTAGCGCCAGTGTGCAGCATGTAAGGCATTGGTGGTTCAGTGGTAGAATTCTCGCCTGCCACGCGGGAGGCCCGGGTTCGATTCCCGGCCAATGCATGAGCGTTTTGCACATGTACCTTTCGTTGACTTTGAAGCATCGTGAAAAGGAAGAGACCGAACAAAAAAACAAGCCTTGATTGCCTTGCTTGCCTTATTTCTGCTACTAGCGATCACTCTGCTGATCCCTTTTAGTAGAAGGGGCCGCTGCGCCTTGACTGGAAGCAGGGCAATCTCAGATTATGCAAAACGCTCATAGAGGCCCAGCCCGAGTAGGTGCCAGTCTCACACGTCTGCAAAGGCCTTCAATGAGGCTTTCAGCAGAAGTCAAGAGTTTACGAGTGACCATTCGCATGGAACTGGCAGGTGTGTTAAATCAAGCGCTCTACCGCAGTAATGCTGCTTGTCAAGCATTGGTAGTTCAGTGGTAGAATTCTCGCTTCCCAAGCGGGAGGCCCGGGTTCGATTCCCGGCCAATGCATGGCACTTTTGTAGACGTGTCTCTTGATATTTTAAAAGGCATGGGAAAAGAAAAATGGAAACGGTAGATAAGATGATTGCATTGCTTGTCTGTTTTCTGCGCAAAGAAAGCAATCTGCTGCCCTCTTTTAGCAGAAGATGGAACTGCAGTTTCAACTTAAGGCGGGAAACCTTCTATTATGCAAATAATTCCCAGAAGACCCCAGAAGCCCAGATTGAAAGGGTGTCAGCCTCGTGTGGCTGCAAAGATATCCCCTGAGTCCTGCGGTAGAAGTCTGGCTTTCCTGAGGCACGGTGCTCAGGGAACTGCACTCAGAGTAGCGACCCATACAAAGGCCACCCTCATCTACCAGTGTGCTTGCCTCTGTCCACTTTTCCTGTCTATAGAACCTGGCCGTTCGTGGCCGTTCGTGGCCAAGTGAGTGAGAAGGACTGCCAGGGCAGCGCAGCTCCCATTCACCCACCGGAGCTGGCGCCATCCTCATGTCACTGCAGTGCTCTGTTAAATCAGCTGCTCTGGGCTGCAATGGTCCAGAGCACTGTAGCGCCAGTGTGCAGCATGTAAGGCATTGGTGGTTCAGTGGTAGAATTCTCGCCTGCCACGCGGGAGGCCCGGGTTCGATTCCCGGCCAATGCATGAGCGTTTTGCACATGTACCTTTCGTTGACTTTGAAGCATCGTGAAAAGGAAGAGACCGAACAAAAAAACAAGCCTTGATTGCCTTGCTTGCCTTATTTCTGCTACTAGCGAACACTCTGCTGATCCCTTTTAGTAGAAGGGGCCGCTGCGCCTTGACTGGAAGCAGGGCAATCTCAGATTATGCAAACAGCTCATAGAGGCCCAGCCCGAGTAGGTGCCAGTCTCACACGTCTGCAAAGGCCTTCAATGAGGCTTTCAGCAGAAGTCAAGAGTTTACGAGTGACCATTCGCATGGAACTGGCAGGTGTGTTAAATCAAGTGCTCTACCGCAGTAATGCTGCTTGTCAGGCATTGGTAGTTCAGTGGTAGAATTCTCGCTTCCCAAGCGGGAGGCCCGGGTTCGATTCCCGGCCAATGCATGGCACTTTTGTAGACGTGTCTCTTGATATTTTAAAAGGCATGGGAAAAGAAAAATGGAAACGGTAGATAAGATGATTGCATTGCTTGTCTGTTTTCTGCGCAAAGAAAGCACTCTGCTGCCCTCTTTTAGCAGAAGATGGAACGGCAGTTTCAACTTAAGGCGGGAAACCTATTATGCAAATAATTCCCAGAAGACCCCAGAAGCCCAGATTGAAAGGGTGTCAGCCTCGTGTGGCTGCAAAGATATCCCCTGAGTCCTGCGGTAGAAGTCTGGCTTTCCTGAGGCACGGTGCTCAGGGAACTGCACTCAGAGTAGCGACCCATACAAAGGCCACCCTCATCTACCAGTGTGCTTGCCTCTGTCCACTTTTCCTGTCTATAGAACCTGGCCGTTCGTGGCCGTTCGTGGCCAAGGGAGTGAGAAGGACTGCCAGGGCAGCGCAGCTCCCATTCACCCACCGGAGCTGGCGCCATCCTCATGTCACTGCAGTGCTCTGTTAAATCAGCTGCTCTGGGCTGCAATGGTCCAGAGCACTGTAGCGCCAGTGTGCAGCATGTAAGGCATTGGTGGTTCAGTGGTAGAATTCTCGCCTGCCACGCGGGAGGCCCGGGTTCGATTCCCGGTCAATGCATGAGCGTTTTGCACATGTACCTTTCGTTGACTTTGAAGCATCGTGAAAAGGAAGAGACCGAACAAAAAAACAAGCCTTGATTGCCTTGCTTGCCTTATTTCTGCTACTAGCGATCACTCTGCTGATCCCTTTTAGTAGAAGGGGCCGCTGCGCCTTGACTGGAAGCAGGGCAATCTCAGATTATGCAAACAGCTCATAGAGGCCCAGCCCGAGTAGGTGCCAGTCTCACACGTCTGCAAAGGCCTTCAATGAGGCTTTCAGCAGAAGTCAAGAGTTTACGAGTGACCATTCGCATGGAACTGGCAGGTGTGTTAAATCAAGTGCTCTACCGCAGTAATGCTGCTTGTCAGGCATTGGTAGTTCAGTGGTAGAATTCTCGCTTCCCAAGCGGGAGGCCCGGGTTCGATTCCCGGCCAATGCATGGCACTTTTGTAGACGTGTCTCTTGATATTTTAAAAGGCATGGGAAAAGAAAAATGGAAACGGTAGATAAGATGATTGCATTGCTTGTCTGTTTTCTGCGCAAAGAAAGCACTCTGCTGCCCTCTTTTAGCAGAAGATGGAACGGCAGTTTCAACTTAAGGCGGGAAACCTATTATGCAAATAATTCCCAGAAGACCCCAGAAGCCCAGATTGAAAGGGTGTCAGCCTCGTGTGGCTGCAAAGATATCCCCTGAGTCCTGCGGTAGAAGTCTGGCTTTCCTGAGGCACGGTGCTCAGGGAACTGCACTCAGAGTAGCGACCCATACAAAGGCCACCCTCATCTACCAGTGTGCTTGCCTCTGTCCACTTTTCCTGTCTATAGAACCTGGCCGTTCGTGGCCGTTCGTGGCCAAGTGAGTGAGAAGGACTGCCAGGGCAGCGCAGCTCCCATTCACCCACCGGAGCTGGCGCCATCCTCATGCCACTGCAGTGCTCTGTTAAATCAGCTGCTCTGGGCTGCAATGGTCCAGAGCACTGTAGCGCCAGTGTGCAGCATGTAAGGCATTGGTGGTTCAGTGGTAGAATTCTCGCCTGCCACGCGGGAGGCCCGGGTTCGATTCCCGGCCAATGCATGAGCGTTTTGCACATGTACCTTTCGTTGACTTTGAAGCATCGTGAAAAGGAAGAGACCGAACAAAAAAACAAGCCTTGATTGCCTTGCTTGCCTTATTTCTGCTACTAGCGATCACTCTGCTGATCCCTTTTAGTAGAAGGGGCCGCTGCGCCTTGACTGGAAGCAGGGCAATCTCAGATTATGCAAAACGCTCATAGAGGCCCAGCCCGAGTAGGTGCCAGTCTCACACGTCTGCAAAGGCCTTCAATGAGGCTTTCAGCAGAAGTCAAGAGTTTACGAGTGACCATTCGCATGGAACTGGCAGGTGTGTTAAATCAAGCGCTCTACCGCAGTAATGCTGCTTGTCAAGCATTGGTAGTTCAGTGGTAGAATTCTCGCTTCCCAAGCGGGAGGCCCGGGTTCGATTCCCGGCCAATGCATGGCACTTTTGTAGACGTGTCTCTTGATATTTTAAAAGGCATGGGAAAAGAAAAATGGAAACGGTAGATAAGATGATTGCATTGCTTGTCTGTTTTCTGCGCAAAGAAAGCAATCTGCTGCCCTCTTTTAGCAGAAGATGGAACTGCAGTTTCAACTTAAGGCGGGAAACCTTCTATTATGCAAATAATTCCCAGAAGACCCCAGAAGCCCAGATTGAAAGGGTGTCAGCCTCGTGTGGCTGCAAAGATATCCCCTGAGTCCTGCGGTAGAAGTCTGGCTTTCCTGAGGCACGGTGCTCAGGGAACTGCACTCAGAGTAGCGACCCATACAAAGGCCACCCTCATCTACCAGTGTGCTTGCCTCTGTCCACTTTTCCTGTCTATAGAACCTGGCCGTTCGTGGCCGTTCGTGGCCAAGTGAGTGAGAAGGACTGCCAGGGCAGCGCAGCTCCCATTCACCCACCGGAGCTGGCGCCATCCTCATGTCACTGCAGTGCTCTGTTAAATCAGCTGCTCTGGGCTGCAATGGTCCAGAGCACTGTAGCGCCAGTGTGCAGCATGTAAGGCATTGGTGGTTCAGTGGTAGAATTCTCGCCTGCCACGCGGGAGGCCCGGGTTCGATTCCCGGCCAATGCATGAGCGTTTTGCACATGTACCTTTCGTTGACTTTGAAGCATCGTGAAAAGGAAGAGACCGAACAAAAAAACAAGCCTTGATTGCCTTGCTTGCCTTATTTCTGCTACTAGCGATCACTCTGCTGATCCCTTTTAGTAGAAGGGGCCGCTGCGCCTTGACTGGAAGCAGGGCAATCTCAGATTATGCAAACAGCTCATAGAGGCCCAGCCCGAGTAGGTGCCAGTCTCACACGTCTGCAAAGGCCTTCAATGAGGCTTTCAGCAGAAGTCAAGAGTTTACGAGTGACCATTCGCATGGAACTGGCAGGTGTGTTAAATCAAGTGCTCTACCGCAGTAATGCTGCTTGTCAGGCATTGGTAGTTCAGTGGTAGAATTCTCGCTTCCCAAGCGGGAGGCCCGGGTTCGATTCCCGGCCAATGCATGGCACTTTTGTAGACGTGTCTCTTGATATTTTAAAAGGCATGGGAAAAGAAAAATGGAAACGGTAGATAAGATGATTGCATTGCTTGTCTGTTTTCTGCGCAAAGAAAGCACTCTGCTGCCCTCTTTTAGCAGAAGATGGAACGGCAGTTTCAACTTAAGGCGGGAAACCTATTATGCAAATAATTCCCAGAAGACCCCAGAAGCCCAGATTGAAAGGGTGTCAGCCTCGTGTGGGTGCAAAGATATCCCCTGAGTCCTGCGGTAGAAGTCTGGCTTTCCTGAGGCACGGTGCTCAGGGAACTGCACTCAGAGTAGCGACCCATACAAAGGCCACCCTCATCTACCAGTGTGCTTGCCTCTGTCCACTTTTCCTGTCTATAGAACCTGGCCGTTCGTGGCCGTTCGTGGCCAAGTGAGTGAGAAGGACTGCCAGGGCAGCGCAGCTCCCATTCACCCACCGGAGCTGGCGCCATCCTCATGTCACTGCAGTGCTCTGTTAAATCAGCTGCTCTGGGCTGCAATGGTCCAGAGCACTGTAGCGCCAGTGTGCAGCATGTAAGGCATTGGTGGTTCAGTGGTAGAATTCTCGCCTGCCACGCGGGAGGCCCGGGTTCGATTCCCGGCCAATGCATGAGCGTTTTGCACATGTACCTTTCGTTGACTTTGAAGCATCGTGAAAAGGAAGAGACCGAACAAAAAAACAAGCCTTGATTGCCTTGCTTGCCTTATTTCTGCTACTAGCGATCACTCTGCTGATCCCTTTTAGTAGAAGGGGCCGCTGCGCCTTGACTGGAAGCAGGGCAATCTCAGATTATGCAAAACGCTCATAGAGGCCCAGCCCGAGTAGGTGCCAGTCTCACACGTCTGCAAAGGCCTTCAATGAGGCTTTCAGCAGAAGTCAAGAGTTTACGAGTGACCATTCGCATGGAACTGGCAGGTGTGTTAAATCAAGCGCTCTACCGCAGTAATGCTGCTTGTCAAGCATTGGTAGTTCAGTGGTAGAATTCTCGCTTCCCAAGCGGGAGGCCTGGGTTCGATTCCCGGCCAATGCATGGCACTTTTGTAGACGTGTCTCTTGATATTTTAAAAGGCATGGGAAAAGAAAAATGGAAACGGTAGATAAGATGATTGCATTGCTTGTCTGTTTTCTGCGCAAAGAAAGCAATCTGCTGCCCTCTTTTAGCAGAAGATGGAACTGCAGTTTCAACTTAAGGCGGGAAACCTTCTATTATGCAAATAATTCCCAGAAGACCCCAGAAGCCCAGATTGAAAGGGTGTCAGCCTCGTGTGGCTGCAAAGATATCCCCTGAGTCCTGCAGTAGAAGTCTGGCTTTCCTGAGGCACGGTGCTCAGGGAACTGCACTCAGAGTAGCGACCCATACAAAGGCCACCCTCATCTACCAGTGTGCTTGCCTCTGTCCACTTTTCCTGTCTATAGAACCTGGCCGTTCGTGGCCGTTCGTGGCCAAGGGAGTGAGAAGGACTGCCAGGGCAGCGCAGCTCCCATTCACCCACCGGAGCTGGCGCCATCCTCATGTCACTGCAGTGCTCTGTTAAATCAGCTGCTCTGGGCTGCAATGGTCCAGAGCACTGTAGCGCCAGTGTGCAGCATGTAAGGCATTGGTGGTTCAGTGGTAGAATTCTCGCCTGCCACGCGGGAGGCCCGGGTTCGATTCCCGGCCAATGCATGAGCGTTTTGCACATGTACCTTTCGTTGACTTTGAAGCATCGTGAAAAGGAAGAGACCGAACAAAAAAACAAGCCTTGATTGCCTTGCTTGCCTTATTTCTGCTACTAGCGATCACTCTGCTGATCCCTTTTAGTAGAAGGGGCCGCTGCGCCTTGACTGGAAGCAGGGCAATCTCAGATTATGCAAACAGCTCATAGAGGCCCAGCCCGAGTAGGTGCCAGTCTCACACGTCTGCAAAGGCCTTCAATGAGGCTTTCAGCAGAAGTCAAGAGTTTACGAGTGACCATTCGCATGGAACTGGCAGGTGTGTTAAATCAAGTGCTCTACCGCAGTAATGCTGCTTGTCAGGCATTGGTAGTTCAGTGGTAGAATTCTCGCTTCCCAAGCGGGAGGCCCGGGTTCGATTCCCGGCCAATGCATGGCACTTTTGTAGACGTGTCTCTTGATATTTTAAAAGGCATGGGAAAAGAAAAATGGAAACGGTAGATAAGATGATTGCATTGCTTGTCTGTTTTCTGCGCAAAGAAAGCACTCTGCTGCCCTCTTTTAGCAGAAGATGGAACGGCAGTTTCAACTTAAGGCGGGAAACCTATTATGCAAATAATTCCCAGAAGACCCCAGAAGCCCAGATTGAAAGGGTGTCAGCCTCGTGTGGCTGCAAAGATATCCCCTGAGTCCTGCGGTAGAAGTCTGGCTTTCCTGAGGCACGGTGCTCAGGGAACTGCACTCAGAGTAGCGACCCATACAAAGGCCACCCTCATCTACCAGTGTGCTTGCCTCTGTCCACTTTTCCTGTCTATAGAACCTGGCCGTTCGTGGCCGTTCGTGGCCAAGTGAGTGAGAAGGACTGCCAGGGCAGCGCAGCTCCCATTCACCCACCGGAGCTGGCGCCATCCTCATGCCACTGCAGTGCTCTGTTAAATCAGCTGCTCTGGGCTGCAATGGTCCAGAGCACTGTAGCGCCAGTGTGCAGCATGTAAGGCATTGGTGGTTCAGTGGTAGAATTCTCGCCTGCCACGCGGGAGGCCCGGGTTCGATTCCCGGCCAATGCATGAGCGTTTTGCACATGTACCTTTCGTTGACTTTGAAGCATCGTGAAAAGGAAGAGACCGAACAAAAAAACAAGCCTTGATTGCCTTGCTTGCCTTATTTCTGCTACTAGCGATCACTCTGCTGATCCCTTTTAGTAGAAGGGGCCGCTGCGCCTTGACTGGAAGCAGGGCAATCTCAGATTATGCAAAACGCTCATAGAGGCCCAGCCCGAGTAGGTGCCAGTCTCACACGTCTGCAAAGGCCTTCAATGAGGCTTTCAGCAGAAGTCAAGAGTTTACGAGTGACCATTCGCATGGAACTGGCAGGTGTGTTAAATCAAGCGCTCTACCGCAGTAATGCTGCTTGTCAAGCATTGGTAGTTCAGTGGTAGAATTCTCGCTTCCCAAGCGGGAGGCCTGGGTTCGATTCCCGGCCAATGCATGGCACTTTTGTAGACGTGTCTCTTGATATTTTAAAAGGCATGGGAAAAGAAAAATGGAAACGGTAGATAAGATGATTGCATTGCTTGTCTGTTTTCTGCGCAAAGAAAGCAATCTGCTGCCCTCTTTTAGCAGAAGATGGAACTGCAGTTTCAACTTAAGGCGGGAAACCTTCTATTATGCAAATAATTCCCAGAAGACCCCAGAAGCCCAGATTGAAAGGGTGTCAGCCTCGTGTGGCTGCAAAGATATCCCCTGAGTCCTGCGGTAGAAGTCTGGCTTTCCTGAGGCACGGTGCTCAGGGAACTGCACTCAGAGTAGCGACCCATACAAAGGCCACCCTCATCTACCAGTGTGCTTGCCTCTGTCCACTTTTCCTGTCTATAGAACCTGGCCGTTCGTGGCCGTTCGTGGCCAAGTGAGTGAGAAGGACTGCCAGGGCAGCGCAGCTCCCATTCACCCACCGGAGCTGGCGCCATCCTCATGCCACTGCAGTGCTCTGTTAAATCAGCTGCTCTGGGCTGCAATGGTCCAGAGCACTGTAGCGCCAGTGTGCAGCATGTAAGGCATTGGTGGTTCAGTGGTAGAATTCTCGCCTGCCACGCGGGAGGCCCGGGTTCGATTCCCGGCCAATGCATGAGCGTTTTGCACATGTACCTTTCGTTGACTTTGAAGCATCGTGAAAAGGAAGAGACCGAACAAAAAAACAAGCCTTGATTGCCTTGCTTGCCTTATTTCTGCTACTAGCGATCACTCTGCTGATCCCTTTTAGTAGAAGGGGCCGCTGCGCCTTGACTGGAAGCAGGGCAATCTCAGATTATGCAAAACGCTCATAGAGGCCCAGCCCGAGTAGGTGCCAGTCTCACACGTCTGCAAAGGCCTTCAATGAGGCTTTCAGCAGAAGTCAAGAGTTTACGAGTGACCATTCGCATGGAACTGGCAGGTGTGTTAAATCAAGCGCTCTACCGCAGTAATGCTGCTTGTCAAGCATTGGTAGTTCAGTGGTAGAATTCTCGCTTCCCAAGCGGGAGGCCCGGGTTCGATTCCCGGCCAATGCATGGCACTTTTGTAGACGTGTCTCTTGATATTTTAAAAGGCATGGGAAAAGAAAAATGGAAACGGTAGATAAGATGATTGCATTGCTTGTCTGTTTTCTGCGCAAAGAAAGCAATCTGCTGCCCTCTTTTAGCAGAAGATGGAACTGCAGTTTCAACTTAAGGCGGGAAACCTTCTATTATGCAAATAATTCCCAGAAGACCCCAGAAGCCCAGATTGAAAGGGTGTCAGCCTCGTGTGGCTGCAAAGATATCCCCTGAGTCCTGCGGTAGAAGTCTGGCTTTCCTGAGGCACGGTGCTCAGGGAACTGCACTCAGAGTAGCGACCCATACAAAGGCCACCCTCATCTACCAGTGTGCTTGCCTCTGTCCACTTTTCCTGTCTATAGAACCTGGCCGTTCGTGGCCGTTCGTGGCCAAGTGAGTGAGAAGGACTGCCAGGGCAGCGCAGCTCCCATTCACCCACCGGAGCTGGCGCCATCCTCATGTCACTGCAGTGCTCTGTTAAATCAGCTGCTCTGGGCTGCAATGGTCCAGAGCACTGTAGCGCCAGTGTGCAGCATGTAAGGCATTGGTGGTTCAGTGGTAGAATTCTCGCCTGCCACGCGGGAGGCCCGGGTTCGATTCCCGGCCAATGCATGAGCGTTTTGCACATGTACCTTTCGTTGACTTTGAAGCATCGTGAAAAGGAAGAGACCGAACAAAAAAACAAGCCTTGATTGCCTTGCTTGCCTTATTTCTGCTACTAGCGAACACTCTGCTGATCCCTTTTAGTAGAAGGGGCCGCTGTGCCTTGACTGGAAGCAGGGCAATCTCAGATTATGCAAACAGCTCATAGAGGCCCAGCCCGAGTAGGTGCCAGTCTCACACGTCTGCAAAGGCCTTCAATGAGGCTTTCAGCAGAAGTCAAGAGTTTACGAGTGACCATTCGCATGGAACTGGCAGGTGTGTTAAATCAAGTGCTCTACCGCAGTAATGCTGCTTGTCAGGCATTGGTAGTTCAGTGGTAGAATTCTCGCTTCCCAAGCGGGAGGCCCGGGTTCGATTCCCGGCCAATGCATGGCACTTTTGTAGACGTGTCTCTTGATATTTTAAAAGGCATGGGAAAAGAAAAATGGAAACGGTAGATAAGATGATTGCATTGCTTGTCTGTTTTCTGCGCAAAGAAAGCACTCTGCTGCCCTCTTTTAGCAGAAGATGGAACGGCAGTTTCAACTTAAGGCGGGAAACCTATTATGCAAATAATTCCCAGAAGACCCCAGAAGCCCAGATTGAAAGGGTGTCAGCCTCGTGTGGCTGCAAAGATATCCCCTGAGTCCTGCGGTAGAAGTCTGGCTTTCCTGAGGCACGGTGCTCAGGGAACTGCACTCAGAGTAGCGACCCATACAAAGGCCACCCTCATCTACCAGTGTGCTTGCCTCTGTCCACTTTTCCTGTCTATAGAACCTGGCCGTTCGTGGCCGTTCGTGGCCAAGGGAGTGAGAAGGACTGCCAGGGCAGCGCAGCTCCCATTCACCCACCGGAGCTGGCGCCATCCTCATGTCACTGCAGTGCTCTGTTAAATCAGCTGCTCTGGGCTGCAATGGTCCAGAGCACTGTAGCGCCAGTGTGCAGCATGTAAGGCATTGGTGGTTCAGTGGTAGAATTCTCGCCTGCCACGCGGGAGGCCCGGGTTCGATTCCCGGTCAATGCATGAGCGTTTTGCACATGTACCTTTCGTTGACTTTGAAGCATCGTGAAAAGGAAGAGACCGAACAAAAAAACAAGCCTTGATTGCCTTGCTTGCCTTATTTCTGCTACTAGCGATCACTCTGCTGATCCCTTTTAGTAGAAGGGGCCGCTGCGCCTTGACTGGAAGCAGGGCAATCTCAGATTATGCAAACAGCTCATAGAGGCCCAGCCCGAGTAGGTGCCAGTCTCACACGTCTGCAAAGGCCTTCAATGAGGCTTTCAGCAGAAGTCAAGAGTTTACGAGTGACCATTCGCATGGAACTGGCAGGTGTGTTAAATCAAGTGCTCTACCGCAGTAATGCTGCTTGTCAGGCATTGGTAGTTCAGTGGTAGAATTTTCGCTTCCCAAGCGGGAGGCCCGGGTTCGATTCCCGGCCAATGCATGGCACTTTTGTAGACGTGTCTCTTGATATTTTAAAAGGCATGGGAAAAGAAAAATGGAAACGGTAGATAAGATGATTGCATTGCTTGTCTGTTTTCTGCGCAAAGAAAGCACTCTGCTGCCCTCTTTTAGCAGAAGATGGAACGGCAGTTTCAACTTAAGGCGGGAAACCTATTATGCAAATAATTCCCAGAAGACCCCAGAAGCCCAGATTGAAAGGGTGTCAGCCTCGTGTGGCTGCAAAGATATCCCCTGAGTCCTGCGGTAGAAGTCTGGCTTTCCTGAGGCACGGTGCTCAGGGAACTGCACTCAGAGTAGCGACCCATACAAAGGCCACCCTCATCTACCAGTGTGCTTGCCTCTGTCCACTTTTCCTGTCTATAGAACCTGGCCGTTCGTGGCCGTTCGTGGCCAAGTGAGTGAGAAGGACTGCCAGGGCAGCGCAGCTCCCATTCACCCACCGGAGCTGGCGCCATCCTCATGCCACTGCAGTGCTCTGTTAAATCAGCTGCTCTGGGCTGCAATGGTCCAGAGCACTGTAGCGCCAGTGTGCAGCATGTAAGGCATTGGTGGTTCAGTGGTAGAATTCTCGCCTGCCACGCGGGAGGCCCGGGTTCGATTCCCGGCCAATGCATGAGCGTTTTGCACATGTACCTTTCGTTGACTTTGAAGCATCGTGAAAAGGAAGAGACCGAACAAAAAAACAAGCCTTGATTGCCTTGCTTGCCTTATTTCTGCTACTAGCGATCACTCTGCTGATCCCTTTTAGTAGAAGGGGCCGCTGCGCCTTGACTGGAAGCAGGGCAATCTCAGATTATGCAAAACGCTCATAGAGGCCCAGCCCGAGTAGGTGCCAGTCTCACACGTCTGCAAAGGCCTTCAATGAGGCTTTCAGCAGAAGTCAAGAGTTTACGAGTGACCATTCGCATGGAACTGGCAGGTGTGTTAAATCAAGCGCTCTACCGCAGTAATGCTGCTTGTCAAGCATTGGTAGTTCAGTGGTAGAATTCTCGCTTCCCAAGCGGGAGGCCCGGGTTCGATTCCCGGCCAATGCATGGCACTTTTGTAGACGTGTCTCTTGATATTTTAAAAGGCATGGGAAAAGAAAAATGGAAACGGTAGATAAGATGATTGCATTGCTTGTCTGTTTTCTGCGCAAAGAAAGCAATCTGCTGCCCTCTTTTAGCAGAAGATGGAACTGCAGTTTCAACTTAAGGCGGGAAACCTTCTATTATGCAAATAATTCCCAGAAGACCCCAGAAGCCCAGATTGAAAGGGTGTCAGCCTCGTGTGGCTGCAAAGATATCCCCTGAGTCCTGCGGTAGAAGTCTGGCTTTCCTGAGGCACGGTGCTCAGGGAACTGCACTCAGAGTAGCGACCCATACAAAGGCCACCCTCATCTACCAGTGTGCTTGCCTCTGTCCACATTTCCTGTCTATAGAACCTGGCCGTTCGTGGCCGTTCGTGGCCAAGTGAGTGAGAAGGACTGCCAGGGCAGCGCAGCTCCCATTCACCCACCGGAGCTGGCGCCATCCTCATGTCACTGCAGTGCTCTGTTAAATCAGCTGCTCTGGGCTGCAATGGTCCAGAGCACTGTAGCGCCAGTGTGCAGCATGTAAGGCATTGGTGGTTCAGTGGTAGAATTCTCGCCTGCCACGCGGGAGGCCCGGGTTCGATTCCCGGCCAATGCATGAGCGTTTTGCACATGTACCTTTCGTTGACTTTGAAGCATCGTGAAAAGGAAGAGACCGAACAAAAAAACAAGCCTTGATTGCCTTGCTTGCCTTATTTCTGCTACTAGCGATCACTCTGCTGATCCCTTTTAGTAGAAGGGGCCGCTGCGCCTTGACTGGAAGCAGGGCAATCTCAGATTATGCAAACAGCTCATAGAGGCCCAGCCCGAGTAGGTGCCAGTCTCACACGTCTGCAAAGGCCTTCAATGAGGCTTTCAGCAGAAGTCAAGAGTTTACGAGTGACCATTCGCATGGAACTGGCAGGTGTGTTAAATCAAGTGCTCTACCGCAGTAATGCTGCTTGTCAGGCATTGGTAGTTCAGTGGTAGAATTCTCGCTTCCCAAGCGGGAGGCCCGGGTTCGATTCCCGGCCAATGCATGGCACTTTTGTAGACGTGTCTCTTGATATTTTAAAAGGCATGGGAAAAGAAAAATGGAAACGGTAGATAAGATGATTGCATTGCTTGTCTGTTTTCTGCGCAAAGAAAGCACTCTGCTGCCCTCTTTTAGCAGAAGATGGAACGGCAGTTTCAACTTAAGGCGGGAAACCTATTATGCAAATAATTCCCAGAAGACCCCAGAAGCCCAGATTGAAAGGGTGTCAGCCTCGTGTGGGTGCAAAGATATCCCCTGAGTCCTGCGGTAGAAGTCTGGCTTTCCTGAGGCACGGTGCTCAGGGAACTGCACTCAGAGTAGCGACCCATACAAAGGCCACCCTCATCTACCAGTGTGCTTGCCTCTGTCCACTTTTCCTGTCTATAGAACCTGGCCGTTCGTGGCCGTTCGTGGCCAAGTGAGTGAGAAGGACTGCCAGGGCAGCGCAGCTCCCATTCACCCACCGGAGCTGGCGCCATCCTCATGTCACTGCAGTGCTCTGTTAAATCAGCTGCTCTGGGCTGCAATGGTCCAGAGCACTGTAGCGCCAGTGTGCAGCATGTAAGGCATTGGTGGTTCAGTGGTAGAATTCTCGCCTGCCACGCGGGAGGCCCGGGTTCGATTCCCGGCCAATGCATGAGCGTTTTGCACATGTACCTTTCGTTGACTTTGAAGCATCGTGAAAAGGAAGAGACCGAACAAAAAAACAAGCCTTGATTGCCTTGCTTGCCTTATTTCTGCTACTAGCGATCACTCTGCTGATCCCTTTTAGTAGAAGGGGCCGCTGCGCCTTGACTGGAAGCAGGGCAATCTCAGATTATGCAAAACGCTCATAGAGGCCCAGCCCGAGTAGGTGCCAGTCTCACACGTCTGCAAAGGCCTTCAATGAGGCTTTCAGCAGAAGTCAAGAGTTTACGAGTGACCATTCGCATGGAACTGGCAGGTGTGTTAAATCAAGCGCTCTACCGCAGTAATGCTGCTTGTCAAGCATTGGTAGTTCAGTGGTAGAATTCTCGCTTCCCAAGCGGGAGGCCTGGGTTCGATTCCCGGCCAATGCATGGCACTTTTGTAGACGTGTCTCTTGATATTTTAAAAGGCATGGGAAAAGAAAAATGGAAACGGTAGATAAGATGATTGCATTGCTTGTCTGTTTTCTGCGCAAAGAAAGCAATCTGCTGCCCTCTTTTAGCAGAAGATGGAACTGCAGTTTCAACTTAAGGCGGGAAACCTTCTATTATGCAAATAATTCCCAGAAGACCCCAGAAGCCCAGATTGAAAGGGTGTCAGCCTCGTGTGGCTGCAAAGATATCCCCTGAGTCCTGCAGTAGAAGTCTGGCTTTCCTGAGGCACGGTGCTCAGGGAACTGCACTCAGAGTAGCGACCCATACAAAGGCCACCCTCATCTACCAGTGTGCTTGCCTCTGTCCACTTTTCCTGTCTATAGAACCTGGCCGTTCGTGGCCGTTCGTGGCCAAGGGAGTGAGAAGGACTGCCAGGGCAGCGCAGCTCCCATTCACCCACCGGAGCTGGCGCCATCCTCATGTCACTGCAGTGCTCTGTTAAATCAGCTGCTCTGGGCTGCAATGGTCCAGAGCACTGTAGCGCCAGTGTGCAGCATGTAAGGCATTGGTGGTTCAGTGGTAGAATTCTCGCCTGCCACGCGGGAGGCCCGGGTTCGATTCCCGGCCAATGCATGAGCGTTTTGCACATGTACCTTTCGTTGACTTTGAAGCATCGTGAAAAGGAAGAGACCGAACAAAAAAACAAGCCTTGATTGCCTTGCTTGCCTTATTTCTGCTACTAGCGATCACTCTGCTGATCCCTTTTAGTAGAAGGGGCCGCTGCGCCTTGACTGGAAGCAGGGCAATCTCAGATTATGCAAACAGCTCATAGAGGCCCAGCCCGAGTAGGTGCCAGTCTCACACGTCTGCAAAGGCCTTCAATGAGGCTTTCAGCAGAAGTCAAGAGTTTACGAGTGACCATTCGCATGGAACTGGCAGGTGTGTTAAATCAAGTGCTCTACCGCAGTAATGCTGCTTGTCAGGCATTGGTAGTTCAGTGGTAGAATTCTCGCTTCCCAAGCGGGAGGCCCGGGTTCGATTCCCGGCCAATGCATGGCACTTTTGTAGACGTGTCTCTTGATATTTTAAAAGGCATGGGAAAAGAAAAATGGAAACGGTAGATAAGATGATTGCATTGCTTGTCTGTTTTCTGCGCAAAGAAAGCACTCTGCTGCCCTCTTTTAGCAGAAGATGGAACGGCAGTTTCAACTTAAGGCGGGAAACCTATTATGCAAATAATTCCCAGAAGACCCCAGAAGCCCAGATTGAAAGGGTGTCAGCCTCGTGTGGCTGCAAAGATATCCCCTGAGTCCTGCGGTAGAAGTCTGGCTTTCCTGAGGCACGGTGCTCAGGGAACTGCACTCAGAGTAGCGACCCATACAAAGGCCACCCTCATCTACCAGTGTGCTTGCCTCTGTCCACTTTTCCTGTCTATAGAACCTGGCCGTTCGTGGCCGTTCGTGGCCAAGTGAGTGAGAAGGACTGCCAGGGCAGCGCAGCTCCCATTCACCCACCGGAGCTGGCGCCATCCTCATGCCACTGCAGTGCTCTGTTAAATCAGCTGCTCTGGGCTGCAATGGTCCAGAGCACTGTAGCGCCAGTGTGCAGCATGTAAGGCATTGGTGGTTCAGTGGTAGAATTCTCGCCTGCCACGCGGGAGGCCCGGGTTCGATTCCCGGCCAATGCATGAGCGTTTTGCACATGTACCTTTCGTTGACTTTGAAGCATCGTGAAAAGGAAGAGACCGAACAAAAAAACAAGCCTTGATTGCCTTGCTTGCCTTATTTCTGCTACTAGCGATCACTCTGCTGATCCCTTTTAGTAGAAGGGGCCGCTGCGCCTTGACTGGAAGCAGGGCAATCTCAGATTATGCAAAACGCTCATAGAGGCCCAGCCCGAGTAGGTGCCAGTCTCACACGTCTGCAAAGGCCTTCAATGAGGCTTTCAGCAGAAGTCAAGAGTTTACGAGTGACCATTCGCATGGAACTGGCAGGTGTGTTAAATCAAGCGCTCTACCGCAGTAATGCTGCTTGTCAAGCATTGGTAGTTCAGTGGTAGAATTCTCGCTTCCCAAGCGGGAGGCCCGGGTTCGATTCCCGGCCAATGCATGGCACTTTTGTAGACGTGTCTCTTGATATTTTAAAAGGCATGGGAAAAGAAAAATGGAAACGGTAGATAAGATGATTGCATTGCTTGTCTGTTTTCTGCGCAAAGAAAGCACTCTGCTGCCCTCTTTTAGCAGAAGATGGAACGGCAGTTTCAACTTAAGGCGGGAAACCTATTATGCAAATAATTCCCAGAAGACCCCAGAAGCCCAGATTGAAAGGGTGTCAGCCTCGTGTGGCTGCAAAGATATCCCCTGAGTCCTGCGGTAGAAGTCTGGCTTTCCTGAGGCACGGTGCTCAGGGAACTGCACTCAGAGTAGCGACCCATACAAAGGCCACCCTCATCTACCAGTGTGCTTGCCTCTGTCCACTTTTCCTGTCTATAGAACCTGGCCGTTCGTGGCCGTTCGTGGCCAAGGGAGTGAGAAGGACTGCCAGGGCAGCGCAGCTCCCATTCACCCACCGGAGCTGGCGCCATCCTCATGTCACTGCAGTGCTCTGTTAAATCAGCTGCTCTGGGCTGCAATGGTCCAGAGCACTGTAGCGCCAGTGTGCAGCATGTAAGGCATTGGTGGTTCAGTGGTAGAATTCTCGCCTGCCACGCGGGAGGCCCGGGTTCGATTCCCGGTCAATGCATGAGCGTTTTGCACATGTACCTTTCGTTGACTTTGAAGCATCGTGAAAAGGAAGAGACCGAACAAAAAAACAAGCCTTGATTGCCTTGCTTGCCTTATTTCTGCTACTAGCGATCACTCTGCTGATCCCTTTTAGTAGAAGGGGCCGCTGCGCCTTGACTGGAAGCAGGGCAATCTCAGATTATGCAAACAGCTCATAGAGGCCCAGCCCGAGTAGGTGCCAGTCTCACACGTCTGCAAAGGCCTTCAATGAGGCTTTCAGCAGAAGTCAAGAGTTTACGAGTGACCATTCGCATGGAACTGGCAGGTGTGTTAAATCAAGTGCTCTACCGCAGTAATGCTGCTTGTCAGGCATTGGTAGTTCAGTGGTAGAATTCTCGCTTCCCAAGCGGGAGGCCCGGGTTCGATTCCCGGCCAATGCATGGCACTTTTGTAGACGTGTCTCTTGATATTTTAAAAGGCATGGGAAAAGAAAAATGGAAACGGTAGATAAGATGATTGCATTGCTTGTCTGTTTTCTGCGCAAAGAAAGCACTCTGCTGCCCTCTTTTAGCAGAAGATGGAACGGCAGTTTCAACTTAAGGCGGGAAACCTATTATGCAAATAATTCCCAGAAGACCCCAGAAGCCCAGATTGAAAGGGTGTCAGCCTCGTGTGGCTGCAAAGATATCCCCTGAGTCCTGCGGTAGAAGTCTGGCTTTCCTGAGGCACGGTGCTCAGGGAACTGCACTCAGAGTAGCGACCCATACAAAGGCCACCCTCATCTACCAGTGTGCTTGCCTCTGTCCACTTTTCCTGTCTATAGAACCTGGCCGTTCGTGGCCGTTCGTGGCCAAGTGAGTGAGAAGGACTGCCAGGGCAGCGCAGCTCCCATTCACCCACCGGAGCTGGCGCCATCCTCATGCCACTGCAGTGCTCTGTTAAATCAGCTGCTCTGGGCTGCAATGGTCCAGAGCACTGTAGCGCCAGTGTGCAGCATGTAAGGCATTGGTGGTTCAGTGGTAGAATTCTCGCCTGCCACGCGGGAGGCCCGGGTTCGATTCCCGGCCAATGCATGAGCGTTTTGCACATGTACCTTTCGTTGACTTTGAAGCATCGTGAAAAGGAAGAGACCGAACAAAAAAACAAGCCTTGATTGCCTTGCTTGCCTTATTTCTGCTACTAGCGATCACTCTGCTGATCCCTTTTAGTAGAAGGGGCCGCTGCGCCTTGACTGGAAGCAGGGCAATCTCAGATTATGCAAAACGCTCATAGAGGCCCAGCCCGAGTAGGTGCCAGTCTCACACGTCTGCAAAGGCCTTCAATGAGGCTTTCAGCAGAAGTCAAGAGTTTACGAGTGACCATTCGCATGGAACTGGCAGGTGTGTTAAATCAAGCGCTCTACCGCAGTAATGCTGCTTGTCAAGCATTGGTAGTTCAGTGGTAGAATTCTCGCTTCCCAAGCGGGAGGCCCGGGTTCGATTCCCGGCCAATGCATGGCACTTTTGTAGAAGTGTCTCTTGATATTTTAAAAGGCATGGGAAAAGAAAAATGGAAACGGTAGATAAGATGATTGCATTGCTTGTCTGTTTTCTGCGCAAAGAAAGCAATCTGCTGCCCTCTTTTAGCAGAAGATGGAACTGCAGTTTCAACTTAAGGCGGGAAACCTTCTATTATGCAAATAATTCCCAGAAGACCCCAGAAGCCCAGATTGAAAGGGTGTCAGCCTCGTGTGGCTGCAAAGATATCCCCTGAGTCCTGCGGTAGAAGTCTGGCTTTCCTGAGGCACGGTGCTCAGGGAACTGCACTCAGAGTAGCGACCCATACAAAGGCCACCCTCATCTACCAGTGTGCTTGCCTCTGTCCACTTTTCCTGTCTATAGAACCTGGCCGTTCGTGGCCGTTCGTGGCCAAGTGAGTGAGAAGGACTGCCAGGGCAGCGCAGCTCCCATTCACCCACCGGAGCTGGCGCCATCCTCATGTCACTGCAGTGCTCTGTTAAATCAGCTGCTCTGGGCTGCAATGGTCCAGAGCACTGTAGCGCCAGTGTGCAGCATGTAAGGCATTGGTGGTTCAGTGGTAGAATTCTCGCCTGCCACGCGGGAGGCCCGGGTTCGATTCCCGGCCAATGCATGAGCGTTTTGCACATGTACCTTTCGTTGACTTTGAAGCATCGTGAAAAGGAAGAGACCGAACAAAAAAACAAGCCTTGATTGCCTTGCTTGCCTTATTTCTGCTACTAGCGATCACTCTGCTGATCCCTTTTAGTAGAAGGGGCCGCTGCGCCTTGACTGGAAGCAGGGCAATCTCAGATTATGCAAACAGCTCATAGAGGCCCAGCCCGAGTAGGTGCCAGTCTCACACGTCTGCAAAGGCCTTCAATGAGGCTTTCAGCAGAAGTCAAGAGTTTACGAGTGACCATTCGCATGGAACTGGCAGGTGTGTTAAATCAAGTGCTCTACCGCAGTAATGCTGCTTGTCAGGCATTGGTAGTTCAGTGGTAGAATTCTCGCTTCCCAAGCGGGAGGCCCGGGTTCGATTCCCGGCCAATGCATGGCACTTTTGTAGACGTGTCTCTTGATATTTTAAAAGGCATGGGAAAAGAAAAATGGAAACGGTAGATAAGATGATTGCATTGCTTGTCTGTTTTCTGCGCAAAGAAAGCACTCTGCTGCCCTCTTTTAGCAGAAGATGGAACGGCAGTTTCAACTTAAGGCGGGAAACCTATTATGCAAATAATTCCCAGAAGACCCCAGAAGCCCAGATTGAAAGGGTGTCAGCCTCGTGTGGGTGCAAAGATATCCCCTGAGTCCTGCGGTAGAAGTCTGGCTTTCCTGAGGCACGGTGCTCAGGGAACTGCACTCAGAGTAGCGACCCATACAAAGGCCACCCTCATCTACCAGTGTGCTTGCCTCTGTCCACTTTTCCTGTCTATAGAACCTGGCCGTTCGTGGCCGTTCGTGGCCAAGTGAGTGAGAAGGACTGCCAGGGCAGCGCAGCTCCCATTCACCCACCGGAGCTGGCGCCATCCTCATGTCACTGCAGTGCTCTGTTAAATCAGCTGCTCTGGGCTGCAATGGTCCAGAGCACTGTAGCGCCAGTGTGCAGCATGTAAGGCATTGGTGGTTCAGTGGTAGAATTCTCGCCTGCCACGCGGGAGGCCCGGGTTCGATTCCCGGCCAATGCATGAGCGTTTTGCACATGTACCTTTCGTTGACTTTGAAGCATCGTGAAAAGGAAGAGACCGAACAAAAAAACAAGCCTTGATTGCCTTGCTTGCCTTATTTCTGCTACTAGCGATCACTCTGCTGATCCCTTTTAGTAGAAGGGGCCGCTGCGCCTTGACTGGAAGCAGGGCAATCTCAGATTATGCAAAACGCTCATAGAGGCCCAGCCCGAGTAGGTGCCAGTCTCACACGTCTGCAAAGGCCTTCAATGAGGCTTTCAGCAGAAGTCAAGAGTTTACGAGTGACCATTCGCATGGAACTGGCAGGTGTGTTAAATCAAGCGCTCTACCGCAGTAATGCTGCTTGTCAAGCATTGGTAGTTCAGTGGTAGAATTCTCGCTTCCCAAGCGGGAGGCCTGGGTTCGATTCCCGGCCAATGCATGGCACTTTTGTAGACGTGTCTCTTGATATTTTAAAAGGCATGGGAAAAGAAAAATGGAAACGGTAGATAAGATGATTGCATTGCTTGTCTGTTTTCTGCGCAAAGAAAGCAATCTGCTGCCCTCTTTTAGCAGAAGATGGAACTGCAGTTTCAACTTAAGGCGGGAAACCTTCTATTATGCAAATAATTCCCAGAAGACCCCAGAAGCCCAGATTGAAAGGGTGTCAGCCTCGTGTGGCTGCAAAGATATCCCCTGAGTCCTGCAGTAGAAGTCTGGCTTTCCTGAGGCACGGTGCTCAGGGAACTGCACTCAGAGTAGCGACCCATACAAAGGCCACCCTCATCTACCAGTGTGCTTGCCTCTGTCCACTTTTCCTGTCTATAGAACCTGGCCGTTCGTGGCCGTTCGTGGCCAAGGGAGTGAGAAGGACTGCCAGGGCAGCGCAGCTCCCATTCACCCACCGGAGCTGGCGCCATCCTCATGTCACTGCAGTGCTCTGTTAAATCAGCTGCTCTGGGCTGCAATGGTCCAGAGCACTGTAGCGCCAGTGTGCAGCATGTAAGGCATTGGTGGTTCAGTGGTAGAATTCTCGCCTGCCACGCGGGAGGCCCGGGTTCGATTCCCGGCCAATGCATGAGCGTTTTGCACATGTACCTTTCGTTGACTTTGAAGCATCGTGAAAAGGAAGAGACCGAACAAAAAAACAAGCCTTGATTGCCTTGCTTGCCTTATTTCTGCTACTAGCGATCACTCTGCTGATCCCTTTTAGTAGAAGGGGCCGCTGCGCCTTGACTGGAAGCAGGGCAATCTCAGATTATGCAAACAGCTCATAGAGGCCCAGCCCGAGTAGGTGCCAGTCTCACACGTCTGCAAAGGCCTTCAATGAGGCTTTCAGCAGAAGTCAAGAGTTTACGAGTGACCATTCGCATGGAACTGGCAGGTGTGTTAAATCAAGTGCTCTACCGCAGTAATGCTGCTTGTCAGGCATTGGTAGTTCAGTGGTAGAATTCTCGCTTCCCAAGCGGGAGGCCCGGGTTCGATTCCCGGCCAATGCATGGCACTTTTGTAGACGTGTCTCTTGATATTTTAAAAGGCATGGGAAAAGAAAAATGGAAACGGTAGATAAGATGATTGCATTGCTTGTCTGTTTTCTGCGCAAAGAAAGCACTCTGCTGCCCTCTTTTAGCAGAAGATGGAACGGCAGTTTCAACTTAAGGCGGGAAACCTATTATGCAAATAATTCCCAGAAGACCCCAGAAGCCCAGATTGAAAGGGTGTCAGCCTCGTGTGGCTGCAAAGATATCCCCTGAGTCCTGCGGTAGAAGTCTGGCTTTCCTGAGGCACGGTGCTCAGGGAACTGCACTCAGAGTAGCGACCCATACAAAGGCCACCCTCATCTACCAGTGTGCTTGCCTCTGTCCACTTTTCCTGTCTATAGAACCTGGCCGTTCGTGGCCGTTCGTGGCCAAGTGAGTGAGAAGGACTGCCAGGGCAGCGCAGCTCCCATTCACCCACCGGAGCTGGCGCCATCCTCATGCCACTGCAGTGCTCTGTTAAATCAGCTGCTCTGGGCTGCAATGGTCCAGAGCACTGTAGCGCCAGTGTGCAGCATGTAAGGCATTGGTGGTTCAGTGGTAGAATTCTCGCCTGCCACGCGGGAGGCCCGGGTTCGATTCCCGGCCAATGCATGAGCGTTTTGCACATGTACCTTTCGTTGACTTTGAAGCATCGTGAAAAGGAAGAGACCGAACAAAAAAACAAGCCTTGATTGCCTTGCTTGCCTTATTTCTGCTACTAGCGATCACTCTGCTGATCCCTTTTAGTAGAAGGGGCCGCTGCGCCTTGACTGGAAGCAGGGCAATCTCAGATTATGCAAAACGCTCATAGAGGCCCAGCCCGAGTAGGTGCCAGTCTCACACGTCTGCAAAGGCCTTCAATGAGGCTTTCAGCAGAAGTCAAGAGTTTACGAGTGACCATTCGCATGGAACTGGCAGGTGTGTTAAATCAAGCGCTCTACCGCAGTAATGCTGCTTGTCAAGCATTGGTAGTTCAGTGGTAGAATTCTCGCTTCCCAAGCGGGAGGCCCGGGTTCGATTCCCGGCCAATGCATGGCACTTTTGTAGACGTGTCTCTTGATATTTTAAAAGGCATGGGAAAAGAAAAATGGAAACGGTAGATAAGATGATTGCATTGCTTGTCTGTTTTCTGCGCAAAGAAAGCAATCTGCTGCCCTCTTTTAGCAGAAGATGGAACTGCAGTTTCAACTTAAGGCGGGAAACCTTCTATTATGCAAATAATTCCCAGAAGACCCCAGAAGCCCAGATTGAAAGGGTGTCAGCCTCGTGTGGCTGCAAAGATATCCCCTGAGTCCTGCGGTAGAAGTCTGGCTTTCCTGAGGCACGGTGCTCAGGGAACTGCACTCAGAGTAGCGACCCATACAAAGGCCACCCTCATCTACCAGTGTGCTTGCCTCTGTCCACTTTTCCTGTCTATAGAACCTGGCCGTTCGTGGCCGTTCGTGGCCAAGTGAGTGAGAAGGACTGCCAGGGCAGCGCAGCTCCCATTCACCCACCGGAGCTGGCGCCATCCTCATGTCACTGCAGTGCTCTGTTAAATCAGCTGCTCTGGGCTGCAATGGTCCAGAGCACTGTAGCGCCAGTGTGCAGCATGTAAGGCATTGGTGGTTCAGTGGTAGAATTCTCGCCTGCCACGCGGGAGGCCCGGGTTCGATTCCCGGCCAATGCATGAGCGTTTTGCACATGTACCTTTCGTTGACTTTGAAGCATCGTGAAAAGGAAGAGACCGAACAAAAAAACAAGCCTTGATTGCCTTGCTTGCCTTATTTCTGCTACTAGCGATCACTCTGCTGATCCCTTTTAGTAGAAGGGGCCGCTGCGCCTTGACTGGAAGCAGGGCAATCTCAGATTATGCAAACAGCTCATAGAGGCCCAGCCCGAGTAGGTGCCAGTCTCACACGTCTGCAAAGGCCTTCAATGAGGCTTTCAGCAGAAGTCAAGAGTTTACGAGTGACCATTCGCATGGAACTGGCAGGTGTGTTAAATCAAGCGCTCTACCGCAGTAATGCTGCTTGTCAGGCATTGGTAGTTCAGTGGTAGAATTCTCGCTTCCCAAGCGGGAGGCCCGGGTTCGATTCCCGGCCAATGCATGGCACTTTTGTAGACGTGTCTCTTGATATTTTAAAAGGCATGGGAAAAGAAAAATGGAAACGGTAGATAAGATGATTGCATTGCTTGTCTGTTTTCTGCGCAAAGAAAGCACTCTGCTGCCCTCTTTTAGCAGAAGATGGAACGGCAGTTTCAACTTAAGGCGGGAAACCTATTATGCAAATAATTCCCAGAAGACCCCAGAAGCCCAGATTGAAAGGGTGTCAGCCTCGTGTGGCTGCAAAGATATCCCCTGAGTCCTGCGGTAGAAGTCTGGCTTTCCTGAGGCACGGTGCTCAGGGAACTGCACTCAGAGTAGCGACCCATACAAAGGCCACCCTCATCTACCAGTGTGCTTGCCTCTGTCCACTTTTCCTGTCTATAGAACCTGGCCGTTCGTGGCCGTTCGTGGCCAAGTGAGTGAGAAGGACTGCCAGGGCAGCGCAGCTCCCATTCACCCACCGGAGCTGGCGCCATCCTCATGTCACTGCAGTGCTCTGTTAAATCAGCTGCTCTGGGCTGCAATGGTCCAGAGCACTGTAGCGCCAGTGTGCAGCATGTAAGGCATTGGTGGTTCAGTGGTAGAATTCTCGCCTGCCACGCGGGAGGCCCGGGTTCGATTCCCGGCCAATGCATGAGCGTTTTGCACATGTACCTTTCGTTGACTTTGAAGCATCGTGAAAAGGAAGAGACAGAACAAAAAAACAAGCCTTGATTGCCTTGCTTGCCTTATTTCTGCTACTAGCGATCACTCTGCTGATCCCTTTTAGTAGAAGGGGCCGCTGCGCCTTGACTGGAAGCAGGGCAATCTCAGATTATGCAAACAGCTCATAGAGGCCCAGCCCGAGTAGGTGCCAGTCTCACACGTCTGCAAAGGCCTTCAATGAGGCTTTCAGCAGAAGTCAAGAGTTTACGAGTGACCATTCGCATGGAACTGGCAGGTGTGTTAAATCAAGTGCTCTACCGCAGTAATGCTGCTTGTCAGGCATTGGTAGTTCAGTGGTAGAATTCTCGCTTCCCAAGCGGGAGGCCCGGGTTCGATTCCCGGCCAATGCATGGCACTTTTGTAGACGTGTCTCTTGATATTTTAAAAGGCATGGGAAAAGAAAAATGGAAACGGTAGATAAGATGATTGCATTGCTTGTCTGTTTTCTGCGCAAAGAAAGCACTCTGCTGCCCTCTTTTAGCAGAAGATGGAACGGCAGTTTCAACTTAAGGCGGGAAACCTATTATGCAAATAATTCCCAGAAGACCCCAGAAGCCCAGATTGAAAGGGTGTCAGCCTCGTGTGGCTGCAAAGATATCCCCTGAGTCCTGCGGTAGAAGTCTGGCTTTCCTGAGGCACGGTGCTCAGGGAACTGCACTCAGAGTAGCGACCCATACAAAGGCCACCCTCATCTACCAGTGTGCTTGCCTCTGTCCACTTTTCCTGTCTATAGAACCTGGCCGTTCGTGGCCGTTCGTGGCCAAGTGAGTGAGAAGGACTGCCAGGGCAGCGCAGCTCCCATTCACCCACCGGAGCTGGCGCCATCCTCATGTCACTGCAGTGCTCTGTTAAATCAGCTGCTCTGGGCTGCAATGGTCCAGAGCACTGTAGCGCCAGTGTGCAGCATGTAAGGCATTGGTGGTTCAGTGGTAGAATTCTCGCCTGCCACGCGGGAGGCCCGGGTTCGATTCCCGGCCAATGCATGAGCGTTTTGCACATGTACCTTTCGTTGACTTTGAAGCATCGTGAAAAGGAAGAGACCGAACAAAAAAACAAGCCTTGATTGCCTTGCTTGCCTTATTTCTGCTACTAGCGATCACTCTGCTGATCCCTTTTAGTAGAAGGGGCCGCTGCGCCTTGACTGGAAGCAGGGCAATCTCAGATTATGCAAAACGCTCATAGAGGCCCAGCCCGAGTAGGTGCCAGTCTCACACGTCTGCAAAGGCCTTCAATGAGGCTTTCAGCAGAAGTCAAGAGTTTACGAGTGACCATTCGCATGGAACTGGCAGGTGTGTTAAATCAAGCGCTCTACCGCAGTAATGCTGCTTGTCAAGCATTGGTAGTTCAGTGGTAGAATTCTCGCTTCCCAAGCGGGAGGCCTGGGTTCGATTCCCGGCCAATGCATGGCACTTTTGTAGACGTGTCTCTTGATATTTTAAAAGGCATGGGAAAAGAAAAATGGAAACGGTAGATAAGATGATTGCATTGCTTGTCTGTTTTCTGCGCAAAGAAAGCAATCTGCTGCCCTCTTTTAGCAGAAGATGGAACTGCAGTTTCAACTTAAGGCGGGAAACCTTCTATTATGCAAATAATTCCCAGAAGACCCCAGAAGCCCAGATTGAAAGGGTGTCAGCCTCGTGTGGCTGCAAAGATATCCCCTGAGTCCTGCAGTAGAAGTCTGGCTTTCCTGAGGCACGGTGCTCAGGGAACTGCACTCAGAGTAGCGACCCATACAAAGGCCACCCTCATCTACCAGTGTGCTTGCCTCTGTCCACTTTTCCTGTCTATAGAACCTGGCCGTTCGTGGCCGTTCGTGGCCAAGGGAGTGAGAAGGACTGCCAGGGCAGCGCAGCTCCCATTCACCCACCGGAGCTGGCGCCATCCTCATGTCACTGCAGTGCTCTGTTAAATCAGCTGCTCTGGGCTGCAATGGTCCAGAGCACTGTAGCGCCAGTGTGCAGCATGTAAGGCATTGGTGGTTCAGTGGTAGAATTCTCGCCTGCCACGCGGGAGGCCCGGGTTCGATTCCCGGCCAATGCATGAGCGTTTTGCACATGTACCTTTCGTTGACTTTGAAGCATCGTGAAAAGGAAGAGACCGAACAAAAAAACAAGCCTTGATTGCCTTGCTTGCCTTATTTCTGCTACTAGCGATCACTCTGCTGATCCCTTTTAGTAGAAGGGGCCGCTGCGCCTTGACTGGAAGCAGGGCAATCTCAGATTATGCAAACAGCTCATAGAGGCCCAGCCCGAGTAGGTGCCAGTCTCACACGTCTGCAAAGGCCTTCAATGAGGCTTTCAGCAGAAGTCAAGAGTTTACGAGTGACCATTCGCATGGAACTGGCAGGTGTGTTAAATCAAGTGCTCTACCGCAGTAATGCTGCTTGTCAGGCATTGGTAGTTCAGTGGTAGAATTCTCGCTTCCCAAGCGGGAGGCCCGGGTTCGATTCCCGGCCAATGCATGGCACTTTTGTAGACGTGTCTCTTGATATTTTAAAAGGCATGGGAAAAGAAAAATGGAAACGGTAGATAAGATGATTGCATTGCTTGTCTGTTTTCTGCGCAAAGAAAGCACTCTGCTGCCCTCTTTTAGCAGAAGATGGAACGGCAGTTTCAACTTAAGGCGGGAAACCTATTATGCAAATAATTCCCAGAAGACCCCAGAAGCCCAGATTGAAAGGGTGTCAGCCTCGTGTGGCTGCAAAGATATCCCCTGAGTCCTGCGGTAGAAGTCTGGCTTTCCTGAGGCACGGTGCTCAGGGAACTGCACTCAGAGTAGCGACCCATACAAAGGCCACCCTCATCTACCAGTGTGCTTGCCTCTGTCCACTTTTCCTGTCTATAGAACCTGGCCGTTCGTGGCCGTTCGTGGCCAAGTGAGTGAGAAGGACTGCCAGGGCAGCGCAGCTCCCATTCACCCACCGGAGCTGGCGCCATCCTCATGCCACTGCAGTGCTCTGTTAAATCAGCTGCTCTGGGCTGCAATGGTCCAGAGCACTGTAGCGCCAGTGTGCAGCATGTAAGGCATTGGTGGTTCAGTGGTAGAATTCTCGCCTGCCACGCGGGAGGCCCGGGTTCGATTCCCGGCCAATGCATGAGCGTTTTGCACATGTACCTTTCGTTGACTTTGAAGCATCGTGAAAAGGAAGAGACCGAACAAAAAAACAAGCCTTGATTGCCTTGCTTGCCTTATTTCTGCTACTAGCGATCACTCTGCTGATCCCTTTTAGTAGAAGGGGCCGCTGCGCCTTGACTGGAAGCAGGGCAATCTCAGATTATGCAAAACGCTCATAGAGGCCCAGCCCGAGTAGGTGCCAGTCTCACACGTCTGCAAAGGCCTTCAATGAGGCTTTCAGCAGAAGTCAAGAGTTTACGAGTGACCATTCGCATGGAACTGGCAGGTGTGTTAAATCAAGCGCTCTACCGCAGTAATGCTGCTTGTCAAGCATTGGTAGTTCAGTGGTAGAATTCTCGCTTCCCAAGCGGGAGGCCCAGGTTCGATTCCCGGCCAATGCATGGCACTTTTGTAGACGTGTCTCTTGATATTTTAAAAGGCATGGGAAAAGAAAAATGGAAACGGTAGATAAGATGATTGCATTGCTTGTCTGTTTTCTGCGCAAAGAAAGCAATCTGCTGCCCTCTTTTAGCAGAAGATGGAACTGCAGTTTCAACTTAAGGCGGGAAACCTTCTATTATGCAAATAATTCCCAGAAGACCCCAGAAGCCCAGATTGAAAGGGTGTCAGCCTCGTGTGGCTGCAAAGATATCCCCTGAGTCCTGCGGTAGAAGTCTGGCTTTCCTGAGGCACGGTGCTCAGGGAACTGCACTCAGAGTAGCGACCCATACAAAGGCCACCCTCATCTACCAGTGTGCTTGCCTCTGTCCACTTTTCCTGTCTATAGAACCTGGCCGTTCGTGGCCGTTCGTGGCCAAGTGAGTGAGAAGGACTGCCAGGGCAGCGCAGCTCCCATTCACCCACCGGAGCTGGCGCCATCCTCATGTCACTGCAGTGCTCTGTTAAATCAGCTGCTCTGGGCTGCAATGGTCCAGAGCACTGTAGCGCCAGTGTGCAGCATGTAAGGCATTGGTGGTTCAGTGGTAGAATTCTCGCCTGCCACGCGGGAGGCCCGGGTTCGATTCCCGGCCAATGCATGAGCGTTTTGCACATGTACCTTTCGTTGACTTTGAAGCATCGTGAAAAGGAAGAGACCGAACAAAAAAACAAGCCTTGATTGCCTTGCTTGCCTTATTTCTGCTACTAGCGATCACTCTGCTGATCCCTTTTAGTAGAAGGGGCCGCTGCGCCTTGACTGGAAGCAGGGCAATCTCAGATTATGCAAACAGCTCATAGAGGCCCAGCCCGAGTAGGTGCCAGTCTCACACGTCTGCAAAGGCCTTCAATGAGGCTTTCAGCAGAAGTCAAGAGTTTACGAGTGACCATTCGCATGGAACTGGCAGGTGTGTTAAATCAAGCGCTCTACCGCAGTAATGCTGCTTGTCAGGCATTGGTAGTTCAGTGGTAGAATTCTCGCTTCCCAAGCGGGAGGCCCGGGTTCGATTCCCGGCCAATGCATGGCACTTTTGTAGACGTGTCTCTTGATATTTTAAAAGGCATGGGAAAAGAAAAATGGAAACGGTAGATAAGATGATTGCATTGCTTGTCTGTTTTCTGCGCAAAGAAAGCACTCTGCTGCCCTCTTTTAGCAGAAGATGGAACGGCAGTTTCAACTTAAGGCGGGAAACCTATTATGCAAATAATTCCCAGAAGACCCCAGAAGCCCAGATTGAAAGGGTGTCAGCCTCGTGTGGCTGCAAAGATATCCCCTGAGTCCTGCGGTAGAAGTCTGGCTTTCCTGAGGCACGGTGCTCAGGGAACTGCACTCAGAGTAGCGACCCATACAAAGGCCACCCTCATCTACCAGTGTGCTTGCCTCTGTCCACTTTTCCTGTCTATAGAACCTGGCCGTTCGTGGCCGTTCGTGGCCAAGTGAGTGAGAAGGACTGCCAGGGCAGCGCAGCTCCCATTCACCCACCGGAGCTGGCGCCATCCTCATGTCACTGCAGTGCTCTGTTAAATCAGCTGCTCTGGGCTGCAATGGTCCAGAGCACTGTAGCGCCAGTGTGCAGCATGTAAGGCATTGGTGGTTCAGTGGTAGAATTCTCGCCTGCCACGCGGGAGGCCCGGGTTCGATTCCCGGCCAATGCATGAGCGTTTTGCACATGTACCTTTCGTTGACTTTGAAGCATCGTGAAAAGGAAGAGACAGAACAAAAAAACAAGCCTTGATTGCCTTGCTTGCCTTATTTCTGCTACTAGCGATCACTCTGCTGATCCCTTTTAGTAGAAGGGGCCGCTGCGCCTTGACTGGAAGCAGGGCAATCTCAGATTATGCAAACAGCTCATAGAGGCCCAGCCCGAGTAGGTGCCAGTCTCACACGTCTGCAAAGGCCTTCAATGAGGCTTTCAGCAGAAGTCAAGAGTTTACGAGTGACCATTCGCATGGAACTGGCAGGTGTGTTAAATCAAGTGCTCTACCGCAGTAATGCTGCTTGTCAGGCATTGGTAGTTCAGTGGTAGAATTCTCGCTTCCCAAGCGGGAGGCCCGGGTTCGATTCCCGGCCAATGCATGGCACTTTTGTAGACGTGTCTCTTGATATTTTAAAAGGCATGGGAAAAGAAAAATGGAAACGGTAGATAAGATGATTGCATTGCTTGTCTGTTTTCTGCGCAAAGAAAGCACTCTGCTGCCCTCTTTTAGCAGAAGATGGAACGGCAGTTTCAACTTAAGGCGGGAAACCTATTATGCAAATAATTCCCAGAAGACCCCAGAAGCCCAGATTGAAAGGGTGTCAGCCTCGTGTGGCTGCAAAGATATCCCCTGAGTCCTGCGGTAGAAGTCTGGCTTTCCTGAGGCACGGTGCTCAGGGAACTGCACTCAGAGTAGCGACCCATACAAAGGCCACCCTCATCTACCAGTGTGCTTGCCTCTGTCCACTTTTCCTGTCTATAGAACCTGGCCGTTCGTGGCCGTTCGTGGCCAAGTGAGTGAGAAGGACTGCCAGGGCAGCGCAGCTCCCATTCACCCACCGGAGCTGGCGCCATCCTCATGCCACTGCAGTGCTCTGTTAAATCAGCTGCTCTGGGCTGCAATGGTCCAGAGCACTGTAGCGCCAGTGTGCAGCATGTAAGGCATTGGTGGTTCAGTGGTAGAATTCTCGCCTGCCACGCGGGAGGCCCGGGTTCGATTCCCGGCCAATGCATGAGCGTTTTGCACATGTACCTTTCGTTGACTTTGAAGCATCGTGAAAAGGAAGAGACCGAACAAAAAAACAAGCCTTGATTGCCTTGCTTGCCTTATTTCTGCTACTAGCGATCACTCTGCTGATCCCTTTTAGTAGAAGGGGCCGCTGCGCCTTGACTGGAAGCAGGGCAATCTCAGATTATGCAAAACGCTCATAGAGGCCCAGCCCGAGTAGGTGCCAGTCTCACACGTCTGCAAAGGCCTTCAATGAGGCTTTCAGCAGAAGTCAAGAGTTTACGAGTGACCATTCGCATGGAACTGGCAGGTGTGTTAAATCAAGCGCTCTACCGCAGTAATGCTGCTTGTCAAGCATTGGTAGTTCAGTGGTAGAATTCTCGCTTCCCAAGCGGGAGGCCCGGGTTCGATTCCCGGCCAATGCATGGCACTTTTGTAGACGTGTCTCTTGATATTTTAAAAGGCATGGGAAAAGAAAAATGGAAACGGTAGATAAGATGATTGCATTGCTTGTCTGTTTTCTGCGCAAAGAAAGCAATCTGCTGCCCTCTTTTAGCAGAAGATGGAACTGCAGTTTCAACTTAAGGCGGGAAACCTTCTATTATGCAAATAATTCCCAGAAGACCCCAGAAGCCCAGATTGAAAGGGTGTCAGCCTCGTGTGGCTGCAAAGATATCCCCTGAGTCCTGCGGTAGAAGTCTGGCTTTCCTGAGGCACGGTGCTCAGGGAACTGCACTCAGAGTAGCGACCCATACAAAGGCCACCCTCATCTACCAGTGTGCTTGCCTCTGTCCACTTTTCCTGTCTATAGAACCTGGCCGTTCGTGGCCGTTCGTGGCCAAGGGAGTGAGAAGGACTGCCAGGGCAGCGCAGCTCCCATTCACCCACCGGAGCTGGCGCCATCCTCATGTCACTGCAGTGCTCTGTTAAATCAGCTGCTCTGGGCTGCAATGGTCCAGAGCACTGTAGCGCCAGTGTGCAGCATGTAAGGCATTGGTGGTTCAGTGGTAGAATTCTCGCCTGCCACGCGGGAGGCCCGGGTTCGATTCCCGGCCAATGCATGAGCGTTTTGCACATGTACCTTTCGTTGACTTTGAAGCATCGTGAAAAGGAAGAGACCGAACAAAAAAACAAGCCTTGATTGCCTTGCTTGCCTTATTTCTGCTACTAGCGATCACTCTGCTGATCCCTTTTAGTAGAAGGGGCCGCTGCGCCTTGACTGGAAGCAGGGCAATCTCAGATTATGCAAACAGCTCATAGAGGCCCAGCCCGAGTAGGTGCCAGTCTCACACGTCTGCAAAGGCCTTCAATGAGGCTTTCAGCAGAAGTCAAGAGTTTACGAGTGACCATTCGCATGGAACTGGCAGGTGTGTTAAATCAAGCGCTCTACCGCAGTAATGCTGCTTGTCAGGCATTGGTAGTTCAGTGGTAGAATTCTCGCTTCCCAAGCGGGAGGCCCGGGTTCGATTCCCGGCCAATGCATGGCACTTTTGTAGACGTGTCTCTTGATATTTTAAAAGGCATGGGAAAAGAAAAATGGAAACGGTAGATAAGATGATTGCATTGCTTGTCTGTTTTCTGCGCAAAGAAAGCACTCTGCTGCCCTCTTTTAGCAGAAGATGGAACGGCAGTTTCAACTTAAGGCGGGAAACCTATTATGCAAATAATTCCCAGAAGACCCCAGAAGCCCAGATTGAAAGGGTGTCAGCCTCGTGTGGCTGCAAAGATATCCCCTGAGTCCTGCGGTAGAAGTCTGGCTTTCCTGAGGCACGGTGCTCAGGGAACTGCACTCAGAGTAGCGACCCATACAAAGGCCACCCTCATCTACCAGTGTGCTTGCCTCTGTCCACTTTTCCTGTCTATAGAACCTGGCCGTTCGTGGCCGTTCGTGGCCAAGTGAGTGAGAAGGACTGCCAGGGCAGCGCAGCTCCCATTCACCCACCGGAGCTGGCGCCATCCTCATGTCACTGCAGTGCTCTGTTAAATCAGCTGCTCTGGGCTGCAATGGTCCAGAGCACTGTAGCGCCAGTGTGCAGCATGTAAGGCATTGGTGGTTCAGTGGTAGAATTCTCGCCTGCCACGCGGGAGGCCCGGGTTCGATTCCCGGCCAATGCATGAGCGTTTTGCACATGTACCTTTCGTTGACTTTGAAGCATCGTGAAAAGGAAGAGACAGAACAAAAAAACAAGCCTTGATTGCCTTGCTTGCCTTATTTCTGCTACTAGCGATCACTCTGCTGATCCCTTTTAGTAGAAGGGGCCGCTGCGCCTTGACTGGAAGCAGGGCAATCTCAGATTATGCAAACAGCTCATAGAGGCCCAGCCCGAGTAGGTGCCAGTCTCACACGTCTGCAAAGGCCTTCAATGAGGCTTTCAGCAGAAGTCAAGAGTTTACGAGTGACCATTCGCATGGAACTGGCAGGTGTGTTAAATCAAGTGCTCTACCGCAGTAATGCTGCTTGTCAGGCATTGGTAGTTCAGTGGTAGAATTCTCGCTTCCCAAGCGGGAGGCCCGGGTTCGATTCCCGGCCAATGCATGGCACTTTTGTAGACGTGTCTCTTGATATTTTAAAAGGCATGGGAAAAGAAAAATGGAAACGGTAGATAAGATGATTGCATTGCTTGTCTGTTTTCTGCGCAAAGAAAGCACTCTGCTGCCCTCTTTTAGCAGAAGATGGAACGGCAGTTTCAACTTAAGGCGGGAAACCTATTATGCAAATAATTCCCAGAAGACCCCAGAAGCCCAGATTGAAAGGGTGTCAGCCTCGTGTGGCTGCAAAGATATCCCCTGAGTCCTGCGGTAGAAGTCTGGCTTTCCTGAGGCACGGTGCTCAGGGAACTGCACTCAGAGTAGCGACCCATACAAAGGCCACCCTCATCTACCAGTGTGCTTGCCTCTGTCCACTTTTCCTGTCTATAGAACCTGGCCGTTCGTGGCCGTTCGTGGCCAAGTGAGTGAGAAGGACTGCCAGGGCAGCGCAGCTCCCATTCACCCACCGGAGCTGGCGCCATCCTCATGTCACTGCAGTGCTCTGTTAAATCAGCTGCTCTGGGCTGCAATGGTCCAGAGCACTGTAGCGCCAGTGTGCAGCATGTAAGGCATTGGTGGTTCAGTGGTAGAATTCTCGCCTGCCACGCGGGAGGCCCGGGTTCGATTCCCGGCCAATGCATGAGCGTTTTGCACATGTACCTTTCGTTGACTTTGAAGCATCGTGAAAAGGAAGAGACCGAACAAAAAAACAAGCCTTGATTGCCTTGCTTGCCTTATTTCTGCTACTAGCGATCACTCTGCTGATCCCTTTTAGTAGAAGGGGCCGCTGCGCCTTGACTGGAAGCAGGGCAATCTCAGATTATGCAAAACGCTCATAGAGGCCCAGCCCGAGTAGGTGCCAGTCTCACACGTCTGCAAAGGCCTTCAATGAGGCTTTCAGCAGAAGTCAAGAGTTTACGAGTGACCATTCGCATGGAACTGGCAGGTGTGTTAAATCAAGCGCTCTACCGCAGTAATGCTGCTTGTCAAGCATTGGTAGTTCAGTGGTAGAATTCTCGCTTCCCAAGCGGGAGGCCTGGGTTCGATTCCCGGCCAATGCATGGCACTTTTGTAGACGTGTCTCTTGATATTTTAAAAGGCATGGGAAAAGAAAAATGGAAACGGTAGATAAGATGATTGCATTGCTTGTCTGTTTTCTGCGCAAAGAAAGCAATCTGCTGCCCTCTTTTAGCAGAAGATGGAACTGCAGTTTCAACTTAAGGCGGGAAACCTTCTATTATGCAAATAATTCCCAGAAGACCCCAGAAGCCCAGATTGAAAGGGTGTCAGCCTCGTGTGGCTGCAAAGATATCCCCTGAGTCCTGCAGTAGAAGTCTGGCTTTCCTGAGGCACGGTGCTCAGGGAACTGCACTCAGAGTAGCGACCCATACAAAGGCCACCCTCATCTACCAGTGTGCTTGCCTCTGTCCACTTTTCCTGTCTATAGAACCTGGCCGTTCGTGGCCGTTCGTGGCCAAGGGAGTGAGAAGGACTGCCAGGGCAGCGCAGCTCCCATTCACCCACCGGAGCTGGCGCCATCCTCATGTCACTGCAGTGCTCTGTTAAATCAGCTGCTCTGGGCTGCAATGGTCCAGAGCACTGTAGCGCCAGTGTGCAGCATGTAAGGCATTGGTGGTTCAGTGGTAGAATTCTCGCCTGCCACGCGGGAGGCCCGGGTTCGATTCCCGGCCAATGCATGAGCGTTTTGCACATGTACCTTTCGTTGACTTTGAAGCATCGTGAAAAGGAAGAGACCGAACAAAAAAACAAGCCTTGATTGCCTTGCTTGCCTTATTTCTGCTACTAGCGATCACTCTGCTGATCCCTTTTAGTAGAAGGGGCCGCTGCGCCTTGACTGGAAGCAGGGCAATCTCAGATTATGCAAACAGCTCATAGAGGCCCAGCCCGAGTAGGTGCCAGTCTCACACGTCTGCAAAGGCCTTCAATGAGGCTTTCAGCAGAAGTCAAGAGTTTACGAGTGACCATTCGCATGGAACTGGCAGGTGTGTTAAATCAAGTGCTCTACCGCAGTAATGCTGCTTGTCAGGCATTGGTAGTTCAGTGGTAGAATTCTCGCTTCCCAAGCGGGAGGCCCGGGTTCGATTCCCGGCCAATGCATGGCACTTTTGTAGACGTGTCTCTTGATATTTTAAAAGGCATGGGAAAAGAAAAATGGAAACGGTAGATAAGATGATTGCATTGCTTGTCTGTTTTCTGCGCAAAGAAAGCACTCTGCTGCCCTCTTTTAGCAGAAGATGGAACGGCAGTTTCAACTTAAGGCGGGAAACCTATTATGCAAATAATTCCCAGAAGACCCCAGAAGCCCAGATTGAAAGGGTGTCAGCCTCGTGTGGCTGCAAAGATATCCCCTGAGTCCTGCGGTAGAAGTCTGGCTTTCCTGAGGCACGGTGCTCAGGGAACTGCACTCAGAGTAGCGACCCATACAAAGGCCACCCTCATCTACCAGTGTGCTTGCCTCTGTCCACTTTTCCTGTCTATAGAACCTGGGCGTTCGTGGCCGTTCGTGGCCAAGTGAGTGAGAAGGACTGCCAGGGCAGCGCAGCTCCCATTCACCCACCGGAGCTGGCGCCATCCTCATGCCACTGCAGTGCTCTGTTAAATCAGCTGCTCTGGGCTGCAATGGTCCAGAGCACTGTAGCGCCAGTGTGCAGCATGTAAGGCATTGGTGGTTCAGTGGTAGAATTCTCGCCTGCCACGCGGGAGGCCCGGGTTCGATTCCCGGCCAATGCATGAGCGTTTTGCACATGTACCTTTCGTTGACTTTGAAGCATCGTGAAAAGGAAGAGACCGAACAAAAAAACAAGCCTTGATTGCCTTGCTTGCCTTATTTCTGCTACTAGCGATCACTCTGCTGATCCCTTTTAGTAGAAGGGGCCGCTGCGCCTTGACTGGAAGCAGGGCAATCTCAGATTATGCAAAACGCTCATAGAGGCCCAGCCCGAGTAGGTGCCAGTCTCACACGTCTGCAAAGGCCTTCAATGAGGCTTTCAGCAGAAGTCAAGAGTTTACGAGTGACCATTCGCATGGAACTGGCAGGTGTGTTAAATCAAGCGCTCTACCGCAGTAATGCTGCTTGTCAAGCATTGGTAGTTCAGTGGTAGAATTCTCGCTTCCCAAGCGGGAGGCCCGGGTTCGATTCCCGGCCAATGCATGGCACTTTTGTAGACGTGTCTCTTGATATTTTAAAAGGCATGGGAAAAGAAAAATGGAAACGGTAGATAAGATGATTGCATTGCTTGTCTGTTTTCTGCGCAAAGAAAGCAATCTGCTGCCCTCTTTTAGCAGAAGATGGAACTGCAGTTTCAACTTAAGGCGGGAAACCTTCTATTATGCAAATAATTCCCAGAAGACCCCAGAAGCCCAGATTGAAAGGGTGTCAGCCTCGTGTGGCTGCAAAGATATCCCCTGAGTCCTGCGGTAGAAGTCTGGCTTTCCTGAGGCACGGTGCTCAGGGAACTGCACTCAGAGTAGCGACCCATACAAAGGCCACCCTCATCTACCAGTGTGCTTGCCTCTGTCCACTTTTCCTGTCTATAGAACCTGGCCGTTCGTGGCCGTTCGTGGCCAAGTGAGTGAGAAGGACTGCCAGGGCAGCGCAGCTCCCATTCACCCACCGGAGCTGGCGCCATCCTCATGTCACTGCAGTGCTCTGTTAAATCAGCTGCTCTGGGCTGCAATGGTCCAGAGCACTGTAGCGCCAGTGTGCAGCATGTAAGGCATTGGTGGTTCAGTGGTAGAATTCTCGCCTGCCACGCGGGAGGCCCGGGTTCGATTCCCGGCCAATGCATGAGCGTTTTGCACATGTACCTTTCGTTGACTTTGAAGCATCGTGAAAAGGAAGAGACCGAACAAAAAAACAAGCCTTGATTGCCTTGCTTGCCTTATTTCTGCTACTAGCGATCACTCTGCTGATCCCTTTTAGTAGAAGGGGCCGCTGCGCCTTGACTGGAAGCAGGGCAATCTCAGATTATGCAAACAGCTCATAGAGGCCCAGCCCGAGTAGGTGCCAGTCTCACACGTCTGCAAAGGCCTTCAATGAGGCTTTCAGCAGAAGTCAAGAGTTTACGAGTGACCATTCGCATGGAACTGGCAGGTGTGTTAAATCAAGTGCTCTACCGCAGTAATGCTGCTTGTCAGGCATTGGTAGTTCAGTGGTAGAATTCTCGCTTCCCAAGCGGGAGGCCCGGGTTCGATTCCCGGCCAATGCATGGCACTTTTGTAGACGTGTCTCTTGATATTTTAAAAGGCATGGGAAAAGAAAAATGGAAACGGTAGATAAGATGATTGCATTGCTTGTCTGTTTTCTGCGCAAAGAAAGCACTCTGCTGCCCTCTTTTAGCAGAAGATGGAACGGCAGTTTCAACTTAAGGCGGGAAACCTATTATGCAAATAATTCCCAGAAGACCCCAGAAGCCCAGATTGAAAGGGTGTCAGCCTCGTGTGGGTGCAAAGATATCCCCTGAGTCCTGCGGTAGAAGTCTGGCTTTCCTGAGGCACGGTGCTCAGGGAACTGCACTCAGAGTAGCGACCCATACAAAGGCCACCCTCATCTACCAGTGTGCTTGCCTCTGTCCACTTTTCCTGTCTATAGAACCTGGCCGTTCGTGGCCGTTCGTGGCCAAGTGAGTGAGAAGGACTGCCAGGGCAGCGCAGCTCCCATTCACCCACCGGAGCTGGCGCCATCCTCATGTCACTGCAGTGCTCTGTTAAATCAGCTGCTCTGGGCTGCAATGGTCCAGAGCACTGTAGCGCCAGTGTGCAGCATGTAAGGCATTGGTGGTTCAGTGGTAGAATTCTCGCCTGCCACGCGGGAGGCCCGGGTTCGATTCCCGGCCAATGCATGAGCGTTTTGCACATGTACCTTTCGTTGACTTTGAAGCATCGTGAAAAGGAAGAGACCGAACAAAAAAACAAGCCTTGATTGCCTTGCTTGCCTTATTTCTGCTACTAGCGATCACTCTGCTGATCCCTTTTAGTAGAAGGGGCCGCTGCGCCTTGACTGGAAGCAGGGCAATCTCAGATTATGCAAAACGCTCATAGAGGCCCAGCCCGAGTAGGTGCCAGTCTCACACGTCTGCAAAGGCCTTCAATGAGGCTTTCAGCAGAAGTCAAGAGTTTACGAGTGACCATTCGCATGGAACTGGCAGGTGTGTTAAATCAAGCGCTCTACCGCAGTAATGCTGCTTGTCAAGCATTGGTAGTTCAGTGGTAGAATTCTCGCTTCCCAAGCGGGAGGCCTGGGTTCGATTCCCGGCCAATGCATGGCACTTTTGTAGACGTGTCTCTTGATATTTTAAAAGGCATGGGAAAAGAAAAATGGAAACGGTAGATAAGATGATTGCATTGCTTGTCTGTTTTCTGCGCAAAGAAAGCAATCTGCTGCCCTCTTTTAGCAGAAGATGGAACTGCAGTTTCAACTTAAGGCGGGAAACCTTCTATTATGCAAATAATTCCCAGAAGACCCCAGAAGCCCAGATTGAAAGGGTGTCAGCCTCGTGTGGCTGCAAAGATATCCCCTGAGTCCTGCAGTAGAAGTCTGGCTTTCCTGAGGCACGGTGCTCAGGGAACTGCACTCAGAGTAGCGACCCATACAAAGGCCACCCTCATCTACCAGTGTGCTTGCCTCTGTCCACTTTTCCTGTCTATAGAACCTGGCCGTTCGTGGCCGTTCGTGGCCAAGGGAGTGAGAAGGACTGCCAGGGCAGCGCAGCTCCCATTCACCCACCGGAGCTGGCGCCATCCTCATGTCACTGCAGTGCTCTGTTAAATCAGCTGCTCTGGGCTGCAATGGTCCAGAGCACTGTAGCGCCAGTGTGCAGCATGTAAGGCATTGGTGGTTCAGTGGTAGAATTCTCGCCTGCCACGCGGGAGGCCCGGGTTCGATTCCCGGCCAATGCATGAGCGTTTTGCACATGTACCTTTCGTTGACTTTGAAGCATCGTGAAAAGGAAGAGACCGAACAAAAAAACAAGCCTTGATTGCCTTGCTTGCCTTATTTCTGCTACTAGCGATCACTCTGCTGATCCCTTTTAGTAGAAGGGGCCGCTGCGCCTTGACTGGAAGCAGGGCAATCTCAGATTATGCAAACAGCTCATAGAGGCCCAGCCCGAGTAGGTGCCAGTCTCACACGTCTGCAAAGGCCTTCAATGAGGCTTTCAGCAGAAGTCAAGAGTTTACGAGTGACCATTCGCATGGAACTGGCAGGTGTGTTAAATCAAGTGCTCTACCGCAGTAATGCTGCTTGTCAGGCATTGGTAGTTCAGTGGTAGAATTCTCGCTTCCCAAGCGGGAGGCCCGGGTTCGATTCCCGGCCAATGCATGGCACTTTTGTAGACGTGTCTCTTGATATTTTAAAAGGCATGGGAAAAGAAAAATGGAAACGGTAGATAAGATGATTGCATTGCTTGTCTGTTTTCTGCGCAAAGAAAGCACTCTGCTGCCCTCTTTTAGCAGAAGATGGAACGGCAGTTTCAACTTAAGGCGGGAAACCTATTATGCAAATAATTCCCAGAAGACCCCAGAAGCCCAGATTGAAAGGGTGTCAGCCTCGTGTGGCTGCAAAGATATCCCCTGAGTCCTGCGGTAGAAGTCTGGCTTTCCTGAGGCACGGTGCTCAGGGAACTGCACTCAGAGTAGCGACCCATACAAAGGCCACCCTCATCTACCAGTGTGCTTGCCTCTGTCCACTTTTCCTGTCTATAGAACCTGGCCGTTCGTGGCCGTTCGTGGCCAAGTGAGTGAGAAGGACTGCCAGGGCAGCGCAGCTCCCATTCACCCACCGGAGCTGGCGCCATCCTCATGTCACTGCAGTGCTCTGTTAAATCAGCTGCTCTGGGCTGCAATGGTCCAGAGCACTGTAGCGCCAGTGTGCAGCATGTAAGGCATTGGTGGTTCAGTGGTAGAATTCTCGCCTGCCACGCGGGAGGCCCGGGTTCGATTCCCGGCCAATGCATGAGCGTTTTGCACATGTACCTTTCGTTGACTTTGAAGCATCGTGAAAAGGAAGAGACAGAACAAAAAAACAAGCCTTGATTGCCTTGCTTGCCTTATTTCTGCTACTAGCGATCACTCTGCTGATCCCTTTTAGTAGAAGGGGCCGCTGCGCCTTGACTGGAAGCAGGGCAATCTCAGATTATGCAAACAGCTCATAGAGGCCCAGCCCGAGTAGGTGCCAGTCTCACACGTCTGCAAAGGCCTTCAATGAGGCTTTCAGCAGAAGTCAAGAGTTTACGAGTGACCATTCGCATGGAACTGGCAGGTGTGTTAAATCAAGTGCTCTACCGCAGTAATGCTGCTTGTCAGGCATTGGTAGTTCAGTGGTAGAATTCTCGCTTCCCAAGCGGGAGGCCCGGGTTCGATTCCCGGCCAATGCATGGCACTTTTGTAGACGTGTCTCTTGATATTTTAAAAGGCATGGGAAAAGAAAAATGGAAACGGTAGATAAGATGATTGCATTGCTTGTCTGTTTTCTGCGCAAAGAAAGCACTCTGCTGCCCTCTTTTAGCAGAAGATGGAACGGCAGTTTCAACTTAAGGCGGGAAACCTATTATGCAAATAATTCCCAGAAGACCCCAGAAGCCCAGATTGAAAGGGTGTCAGCCTCGTGTGGCTGCAAAGATATCCCCTGAGTCCTGCGGTAGAAGTCTGGCTTTCCTGAGGCACGGTGCTCAGGGAACTGCACTCAGAGTAGCGACCCATACAAAGGCCACCCTCATCTACCAGTGTGCTTGCCTCTGTCCACTTTTCCTGTCTATAGAACCTGGCCGTTCGTGGCCGTTCGTGGCCAAGTGAGTGAGAAGGACTGCCAGGGCAGCGCAGCTCCCATTCACCCACCGGAGCTGGCGCCATCCTCATGTCACTGCAGTGCTCTGTTAAATCAGCTGCTCTGGGCTGCAATGGTCCAGAGCACTGTAGCGCCAGTGTGCAGCATGTAAGGCATTGGTGGTTCAGTGGTAGAATTCTCGCCTGCCACGCGGGAGGCCCGGGTTCGATTCCCGGCCAATGCATGAGCGTTTTGCACATGTACCTTTCGTTGACTTTGAAGCATCGTGAAAAGGAAGAGACCGAACAAAAAAACAAGCCTTGATTGCCTTGCTTGCCTTATTTCTGCTACTAGCGATCACTCTGCTGATCCCTTTTAGTAGAAGGGGCCGCTGCGCCTTGACTGGAAGCAGGGCAATCTCAGATTATGCAAAACGCTCATAGAGGCCCAGCCCGAGTAGGTGCCAGTCTCACACGTCTGCAAAGGCCTTCAATGAGGCTTTCAGCAGAAGTCAAGAGTTTACGAGTGACCATTCGCATGGAACTGGCAGGTGTGTTAAATCAAGCGCTCTACCGCAGTAATGCTGCTTGTCAAGCATTGGTAGTTCAGTGGTAGAATTCTCGCTTCCCAAGCGGGAGGCCTGGGTTCGATTCCCGGCCAATGCATGGCACTTTTGTAGACGTGTCTCTTGATATTTTAAAAGGCATGGGAAAAGAAAAATGGAAACGGTAGATAAGATGATTGCATTGCTTGTCTGTTTTCTGCGCAAAGAAAGCAATCTGCTGCCCTCTTTTAGCAGAAGATGGAACTGCAGTTTCAACTTAAGGCGGGAAACCTTCTATTATGCAAATAATTCCCAGAAGACCCCAGAAGCCCAGATTGAAAGGGTGTCAGCCTCGTGTGGCTGCAAAGATATCCCCTGAGTCCTGCAGTAGAAGTCTGGCTTTCCTGAGGCACGGTGCTCAGGGAACTGCACTCAGAGTAGCGACCCATACAAAGGCCACCCTCATCTACCAGTGTGCTTGCCTCTGTCCACTTTTCCTGTCTATAGAACCTGGCCGTTCGTGGCCGTTCGTGGCCAAGGGAGTGAGAAGGACTGCCAGGGCAGCGCAGCTCCCATTCACCCACCGGAGCTGGCGCCATCCTCATGTCACTGCAGTGCTCTGTTAAATCAGCTGCTCTGGGCTGCAATGGTCCAGAGCACTGTAGCGCCAGTGTGCAGCATGTAAGGCATTGGTGGTTCAGTGGTAGAATTCTCGCCTGCCACGCGGGAGGCCCGGGTTCGATTCCCGGCCAATGCATGAGCGTTTTGCACATGTACCTTTCGTTGACTTTGAAGCATCGTGAAAAGGAAGAGACCGAACAAAAAAACAAGCCTTGATTGCCTTGCTTGCCTTATTTCTGCTACTAGCGATCACTCTGCTGATCCCTTTTAGTAGAAGGGGCCGCTGCGCCTTGACTGGAAGCAGGGCAATCTCAGATTATGCAAACAGCTCATAGAGGCCCAGCCCGAGTAGGTGCCAGTCTCACACGTCTGCAAAGGCCTTCAATGAGGCTTTCAGCAGAAGTCAAGAGTTTACGAGTGACCATTCGCATGGAACTGGCAGGTGTGTTAAATCAAGTGCTCTACCGCAGTAATGCTGCTTGTCAGGCATTGGTAGTTCAGTGGTAGAATTCTCGCTTCCCAAGCGGGAGGCCCGGGTTCGATTCCCGGCCAATGCATGGCACTTTTGTAGACGTGTCTCTTGATATTTTAAAAGGCATGGGAAAAGAAAAATGGAAACGGTAGATAAGATGATTGCATTGCTTGTCTGTTTTCTGCGCAAAGAAAGCACTCTGCTGCCCTCTTTTAGCAGAAGATGGAACGGCAGTTTCAACTTAAGGCGGGAAACCTATTATGCAAATAATTCCCAGAAGACCCCAGAAGCCCAGATTGAAAGGGTGTCAGCCTCGTGTGGCTGCAAAGATATCCCCTGAGTCCTGCGGTAGAAGTCTGGCTTTCCTGAGGCACGGTGCTCAGGGAACTGCACTCAGAGTAGCGACCCATACAAAGGCCACCCTCATCTACCAGTGTGCTTGCCTCTGTCCACTTTTCCTGTCTATAGAACCTGGGCGTTCGTGGCCGTTCGTGGCCAAGTGAGTGAGAAGGACTGCCAGGGCAGCGCAGCTCCCATTCACCCACCGGAGCTGGCGCCATCCTCATGCCACTGCAGTGCTCTGTTAAATCAGCTGCTCTGGGCTGCAATGGTCCAGAGCACTGTAGCGCCAGTGTGCAGCATGTAAGGCATTGGTGGTTCAGTGGTAGAATTCTCGCCTGCCACGCGGGAGGCCCGGGTTCGATTCCCGGCCAATGCATGAGCGTTTTGCACATGTACCTTTCGTTGACTTTGAAGCATCGTGAAAAGGAAGAGACCGAACAAAAAAACAAGCCTTGATTGCCTTGCTTGCCTTATTTCTGCTACTAGCGATCACTCTGCTGATCCCTTTTAGTAGAAGGGGCCGCTGCGCCTTGACTGGAAGCAGGGCAATCTCAGATTATGCAAAACGCTCATAGAGGCCCAGCCCGAGTAGGTGCCAGTCTCACACGTCTGCAAAGGCCTTCAATGAGGCTTTCAGCAGAAGTCAAGAGTTTACGAGTGACCATTCGCATGGAACTGGCAGGTGTGTTAAATCAAGCGCTCTACCGCAGTAATGCTGCTTGTCAAGCATTGGTAGTTCAGTGGTAGAATTCTCGCTTCCCAAGCGGGAGGCCCGGGTTCGATTCCCGGCCAATGCATGGCACTTTTGTAGACGTGTCTCTTGATATTTTAAAAGGCATGGGAAAAGAAAAATGGAAACGGTAGATAAGATGATTGCATTGCTTGTCTGTTTTCTGCGCAAAGAAAGCAATCTGCTGCCCTCTTTTAGCAGAAGATGGAACTGCAGTTTCAACTTAAGGCGGGAAACCTTCTATTATGCAAATAATTCCCAGAAGACCCCAGAAGCCCAGATTGAAAGGGTGTCAGCCTCGTGTGGCTGCAAAGATATCCCCTGAGTCCTGCGGTAGAAGTCTGGCTTTCCTGAGGCACGGTGCTCAGGGAACTGCACTCAGAGTAGCGACCCATACAAAGGCCACCCTCATCTACCAGTGTGCTTGCCTCTGTCCACTTTTCCTGTCTATAGAACCTGGCCGTTCGTGGCCGTTCGTGGCCAAGTGAGTGAGAAGGACTGCCAGGGCAGCGCAGCTCCCATTCACCCACCGGAGCTGGCGCCATCCTCATGTCACTGCAGTGCTCTGTTAAATCAGCTGCTCTGGGCTGCAATGGTCCAGAGCACTGTAGCGCCAGTGTGCAGCATGTAAGGCATTGGTGGTTCAGTGGTAGAATTCTCGCCTGCCACGCGGGAGGCCCGGGTTCGATTCCCGGCCAATGCATGAGCGTTTTGCACATGTACCTTTCGTTGACTTTGAAGCATCGTGAAAAGGAAGAGACCGAACAAAAAAACAAGCCTTGATTGCCTTGCTTGCCTTATTTCTGCTACTAGCGATCACTCTGCTGATCCCTTTTAGTAGAAGGGGCCGCTGCGCCTTGACTGGAAGCAGGGCAATCTCAGATTATGCAAACAGCTCATAGAGGCCCAGCCCGAGTAGGTGCCAGTCTCACACGTCTGCAAAGGCCTTCAATGAGGCTTTCAGCAGAAGTCAAGAGTTTACGAGTGACCATTCGCATGGAACTGGCAGGTGTGTTAAATCAAGTGCTCTACCGCAGTAATGCTGCTTGTCAGGCATTGGTAGTTCAGTGGTAGAATTCTCGCTTCCCAAGCGGGAGGCCCGGGTTCGATTCCCGGCCAATGCATGGCACTTTTGTAGACGTGTCTCTTGATATTTTAAAAGGCATGGGAAAAGAAAAATGGAAACGGTAGATAAGATGATTGCATTGCTTGTCTGTTTTCTGCGCAAAGAAAGCACTCTGCTGCCCTCTTTTAGCAGAAGATGGAACGGCAGTTTCAACTTAAGGCGGGAAACCTATTATGCAAATAATTCCCAGAAGACCCCAGAAGCCCAGATTGAAAGGGTGTCAGCCTCGTGTGGGTGCAAAGATATCCCCTGAGTCCTGCGGTAGAAGTCTGGCTTTCCTGAGGCACGGTGCTCAGGGAACTGCACTCAGAGTAGCGACCCATACAAAGGCCACCCTCATCTACCAGTGTGCTTGCCTCTGTCCACTTTTCCTGTCTATAGAACCTGGCCGTTCGTGGCCGTTCGTGGCCAAGTGAGTGAGAAGGACTGCCAGGGCAGCGCAGCTCCCATTCACCCACCGGAGCTGGCGCCATCCTCATGTCACTGCAGTGCTCTGTTAAATCAGCTGCTCTGGGCTGCAATGGTCCAGAGCACTGTAGCGCCAGTGTGCAGCATGTAAGGCATTGGTGGTTCAGTGGTAGAATTCTCGCCTGCCACGCGGGAGGCCCGGGTTCGATTCCCGGCCAATGCATGAGCGTTTTGCACATGTACCTTTCGTTGACTTTGAAGCATCGTGAAAAGGAAGAGACCGAACAAAAAAACAAGCCTTGATTGCCTTGCTTGCCTTATTTCTGCTACTAGCGATCACTCTGCTGATCCCTTTTAGTAGAAGGGGCCGCTGCGCCTTGACTGGAAGCAGGGCAATCTCAGATTATGCAAAACGCTCATAGAGGCCCAGCCCGAGTAGGTGCCAGTCTCACACGTCTGCAAAGGCCTTCAATGAGGCTTTCAGCAGAAGTCAAGAGTTTACGAGTGACCATTCGCATGGAACTGGCAGGTGTGTTAAATCAAGCGCTCTACCGCAGTAATGCTGCTTGTCAAGCATTGGTAGTTCAGTGGTAGAATTCTCGCTTCCCAAGCGGGAGGCCTGGGTTCGATTCCCGGCCAATGCATGGCACTTTTGTAGACGTGTCTCTTGATATTTTAAAAGGCATGGGAAAAGAAAAATGGAAACGGTAGATAAGATGATTGCATTGCTTGTCTGTTTTCTGCGCAAAGAAAGCAATCTGCTGCCCTCTTTTAGCAGAAGATGGAACTGCAGTTTCAACTTAAGGCGGGAAACCTTCTATTATGCAAATAATTCCCAGAAGACCCCAGAAGCCCAGATTGAAAGGGTGTCAGCCTCGTGTGGCTGCAAAGATATCCCCTGAGTCCTGCAGTAGAAGTCTGGCTTTCCTGAGGCACGGTGCTCAGGGAACTGCACTCAGAGTAGCGACCCATACAAAGGCCACCCTCATCTACCAGTGTGCTTGCCTCTGTCCACTTTTCCTGTCTATAGAACCTGGCCGTTCGTGGCCGTTCGTGGCCAAGGGAGTGAGAAGGACTGCCAGGGCAG